>NW_027040276.1:77500-82500 GCF_034236695.1 Oncorhynchus nerka
ACTTCCTGTTTCTGAACCAGCCTGGTGTTGATTTACACTGGGCTCTCTCACATACTTCCTGTTTCTGAACCAGCCTGGGGTTGATTTACACTGGGCTCTCTCACATACTTCCTGTTTCTGAACCTACATACTTCCTGTTTTCTGAACCAGCCTGGTGTTGATTTACACTGGGATCTCTCACATACTTCCTGTTTCTGAACCAGCCTGGGGTTGATTTACACTGGGCTCTCTCACATACTTCCTGTTTCTGAACCAGCCTGGTGGAATAAGTGTGAGACAATAAGTGGGTAAACCACTGGTCCAATCTTTTTGGGCCCTAAGAACAAGGAACAAACAGCAAAACATATACATGTTCAAATACAAATCTTAGAATCAACTATTAAAGAACCCACTGGATTCCAGAACCCACTGGATTCCAGAACCCACTGGATTCCAGAACCCACTGGGTCTCATATTACATTATTACATTGAATTAACGACAGGACAAAATATAAACCCTTCAACCCAAAAAAGGCCTGTGGTGTCTCAATTAAATGATCAAATATACAGACAACAAATTCCAATTGGCTATACTACAACTATTTAACATCAACCTCAGCTCTGGCATCTTCCCCAATATTTGGATCCAAGGACTGATCAACCCAATCCACAAAATTGGAGACAAATTTGACCACAATAATTACCGTGGAATATGCGTCAACAGCAAACTTGGGAAAATCCTCTGCATTATCATTAACAGCAGACTCGTACATTTCCTCAGTGAAAACAATGTACTGAGAAAATGTCAAATTGGCTTTTTACCAAATTACGACAGACCACGCATTCACCCTGCACACCCTAATTTACAAACAAACAAGCCAAAACAAAGGCAAAATCTTCTCATGCTTTCTTGATTTCAAAAAAGCCTTTGACTCAATTTGGCATGAGGGTCTGTGTCAGGTTGTGCCCTAATAGAAGTCAGGAGAGCAGAGAGTTGTGGCTCACACTTTATTTAGTAGAAGCATCAACAGACGGACGCAACTGCGCCAAAACAATGGAATGAAAAGTGAGAGTTGCAAAGATGGATTAAACATTTACATTTACATTTAAGTCATTTAGCAGACGCTCTTATCCAGAGCGACTTACAAATTGCCCGGGGAAAAAACAGACATGGGGGGAACAGAGGGAATATATATGTCGTGTGAATGTTAATCAGGTGGGGAAACAAGACAAAACAAATGGAACAATGAAAAGTGGAGCGGCTAGAAGACCGGTGACGTCGACCGCCCGAACAAGGAGAGGAGCCGACATCAGAGGAAGTCGTAACAGTCTGCTCGATATGGCATGAGGACCGGTGACGTCGACCGCCTAACGCCTAACGCCGCCCGAACAAGGGGAGGAGCCGACATCAGAGGAAGTCGTAACAGTCTGCATGAGTCATGGCATGAGGGTCTACAAATTGATGGAAAGTGGTGTTGGAGGAAAAACATACCACATTATAAATTCCATGTACACAAACAAGAAGTGTGCAAATAAAATTGGCAAAGGGGCTGTGGGTTGAGACAGGGATGCAGCTTAAGCCCCTCCCTCTTCAACATATATCAATGGCGAGGACACTAGAACTCTCTGAAGCACTTGGCCTCCATACTGGTCAAATGTCTTCTGTTTGCTGAGGATCTGGTGCTTCTGTCACCAACCAAGGAGGACCTACAGCAGCAACTAGATTTTCTACAGAGATTCTGCCAGACCTTGATTGTAAATCTAAGACAAAAATAATATGTTCCAAAAAAGGTCCAGTTCCACAAATACAAATTCCATCTAGACAGCAAACAAAACTGTACATACCTCGGCCAAAACGTCAGCGCCACAGGAAACTTCCACAAAAGCTGTGAACAATCTGAGAGACAAGGCAAGAAGGGCCTTCTATGCCATCAAAAGGAACATTAATCAAATCAAATTTTATTTGTCACATACACATGGTTAGCAGATGTTAGTGCGAGTGTAGCGAAATTCTTGTGTTTCTAGTTCCGACAATGCAGTAATAACCAACAAGTAATCTAGCTAACAATTCCAAAACTATTACCTTATAGACACAAGTGTAAGGGGATAAAGAATATGTACATAAAGATATATGAATGAGTGATGGTACAGAGCAGCATACAGTAGATGGTATCGAGTACAGTATATACATATGAGATGAGTATGTAGACAAAGTGGCATAGTTAAAGTGGCTAGTGATACATGTATTACATAAGGATGCAGTAGATGATATAGAGTACAGTATATACGTATGCATATGAGATGAGTAATGTAGGGTATGTAAACATTATATTAGGTAGCATTGTTTAAAGTGGCTAGTGATATATTTACATCATTTCCCATCAATTCCCATTATTAAAGTGGCTGGAGTTGAGTCAGTGTGTTGGCAGCAGCCACTCAATGTTAGTGGTGGCTGTTTAACAGTCTGATGGCCTTGAGATAGAAGCTGTTTTTCAGTCTCTCGGTCCCAGCTTTGATGCACCTGTACTGACCTCGCCTTCTGGATGATAGCGGGGTGAACAGGCAGTGGCTCGGGTGGTTGCTGTCCTTGATGATCTTTATGGCCTTCCTGTAACATCGGGTGGTGTAGGTGTCCTGGAGGGCCTTCCTGTGACATCGGGTGGTGTAGGTGTCCTGGAGGGCCTTCCTGTAACATCGGGTGGTGTAGGTGTCCTGGAGGGCCTTCCTGTAACATCGGGTGGTGTAGGTGTCCTGGAGGGCCTTCCTGTGACATCGGGTGGTGTAGGTGTCCTGGAGGGCAGGTAGTTTTCCTGTGACATCGGGGGGTGTAGGTGTCCTGGAGGGCCTTCCTGTGACATCGGGTGGTGTAGGTGTCCTGGAGGGCAGGTAGTTTTCCTGTGACATCGGGGGGTGTAGGTGTCCTGGAGGGCCTTCCTGTGACATCGGGTGGTGTAGGTGTCCTGGAGGGCAGGTAGTTTTCCTGTGACATCGGGGGGTGTAGGTGTCCTGGAGGCCTTCCTGTGACATCGGGTGGTGTAGGTGTCCTGGAGGGCCTTCCTGTGACATCGGGGGGTGTAGGTGTCCTGGAGGGCAGGTAGTTTTCCTGTGACATCGGGTGGTGTAGGTGTCCTGGAGGGCAGGTAGTTTTCCTGTGACATCGGGTGGTGTAGGTGTCCTGGAGGGCCTTCCTGTAACATAGGGTGGTGTAGGTGTCCTGGAGGGCAGGTAGTTTTCCTGTGACATCGGGGTGTAGGTGTCCTGGAGGGCCTTCCTGTGACATCGGGTGGTGTAGGTGTCCTGGAGGGCAGGTAGTTTTCCTGTGACATCGGGGGTGTAGGTGTCCTGGAGGGCCTTCCTGTAACATAGGGTGGTGTAGGTGTCCTGGAGGGCAGGTAGTTTTCCCTGTGACATCAGGGGTGTAGGTGTCCTGGAGGGCCTTCCTGTGACATCGGGGTGTAGGTGTCCTGGAGGGCAGGTAGTTTTCCTGTGACATCAGGGGGGTGTAGGTGTCCTGGAGGGCAGGTAGTTTTCCTGTAACATCGGGGGTGTAGGTGTCCTGGAGGGCAGGTAGTTTTCCTGTGACATCGGGTGGTGTAGGTGTCCTGGAGGGCAGGTCGTTTTCCTGAGACATCGGGGTGTAGGTGTCCTGGAGGGCAGGTAGTTTTCCTGTGACATCGGGGGTGTAGGTGTCCTGGAGGGCAGGTAGTTTTCCTGTGACATCGGGGGTGTAGGTGTCCTGGAGGGCAGGTAGTTTTCCTGTGACATCGGGTGGTGTAGGTGTCCTGGAGGGCAGGTAGTTTTCCTGTGACATCGGGGGTGTAGGTGTCCTGGAGGGCAGGTAGTTTTCCTGTAACATCGGGGGTGTAGGTGTCCTGGAGGGCAGGTAGTTTTCCTGTAACATCGGGGGTGTAGGTGTCCTGGAGGGCAGGTAGTTTTCCTGTAACATCGGGGTGTAGGTGTCCTGGAGGGCAGGTAGTTTTCCTGTAACATCGGGGGGTGTAGGTGTCCTGGAGGGCAGGTAGTTTTCCTGTAACATCGGGGTGTAGGTGTCCTGGAGGGCAGGTAGTTTTCCTGTAACATCGGGGGTGTAGGTGTCCTGGAGGGCAGGTAGTTTTCCTGTAACATCGGGGGTGTAGGTGTCCTGGAGGGCAGGTAGTTTTCCTGTAACATCGGGGTGTAGGTGTCCTGGAGGGCAGGTAGTTTTCCTGTTCGGGGGTGTAACTGGAGGGCAGGTAGTTTCCTGGGGTGTAGGTGTCCTGGAGGGCAGGTAGTTTTCCTGTAACATCGGGGGTGTAGGTGTCCTGGAGGGCAGGTAGTTTTCCTGTAACATCGGGGGTGTAGGTGTCCTGGAGGGCAGGTAGTTTTCCTGTAACATCGGGGGTGTAGGTGTCCTGGAGGGCAGGTTTTCCTGTAACATCGGGGGGTGGAGGTGTCCTGGAGGTAGTTTTCCTGTGACATCGGGGGTGTAGGTGTCCTGGAGGGCCTTCCTGTGACATCGGGGGGTGTAGGTGTCCTGGAGGGCCTTCCTGTGACATCGGGGGGTGTAGGTGTCCTGGAGGGCAGGTAGTTTTCCTGTAACATCGGGGGGTGTAGGTGTCCTGGAGGGCAGGTAGTTTTCCTGTGACATCGGGGTGTAGGTGTCCTGGAGGGCAGGTAGTTTTCCTGTGACATCGGGTGGTGTAGGTGTCCTGGAGGGCAGGTAGTTTTCCTGTAACATCGGGGGGTGTAGGTGTCCTGGAGGGCAGGTAGTTTTCCTGTGACATCGGGGGGTGTAGGTGTCCTGGAGGGCCTTCCTGTGACATCGGGGGGTGTAGGTGTCCTGGAGGGCCTTCCTGTGACATCGGGGGTGTAGGTGTCCTGGAGGGCAGGTAGTTTTCCTGTAACATCGGGGGTGTAGGTGTCCTGGAGGGCAGGTAGTTTTCCTGTGACATCGGGGGTGTAGGTGTCCTGGAGGGCAGGTAGTTTTCCTGTGACATCGGGTGGTGTAGGTGTCCTGGAGGGCAGGTAGTTTTCCTGTAACA
>NW_027040276.1:87500-115928 GCF_034236695.1 Oncorhynchus nerka
ATCACCATCATATCACCATCATATCACCAGTATATCACCAGTATATCACCAGTATATCACCATCATATCACCATCATATCACCATCATATCACCATCATATCACCAGTATATCACCAGTATATCACCATCATATCACCAGTATATCACCAGTATATCACCATCATATCACCAGTATATCACCATCATATCACCAGTATATCACCAGTATATCACCATCATATCACCATCATATCACCAGTATATCACCAGTATATCACCAGTATATCACCAGTATATCACCATCATATCACCAGTATATCACCAGTATATCACCAGTATATCACCATCATATCACCAGTATATCACCATCATATCACCAGTATATCACCATCATATCACCATCATATCACCAGTATATCACCAGTATATCACCATCATATCACCAGTATATCACCATCATATCACCATCATATCACCATCATATCACCATCATATCACCAGTATATCACCAGTATATCACCATCATATCACCAGTATATCACCATCATATCACCATCATATCACCATCATATCACCAGTATATCACCAGTATATCACCATCATATCACCAGTATATCACCATCATATCACCAGTATATCACCAGTATATCACCATCATATCACCATCATATCACCATCATATCACCAGTATATCACCAGTATATCACCATCATATCACCATCATATCACCAGTATATCACCAGTATATCACCATCATATCACCAGTATATCACCATCATATCACCATATATCACCATCATATCACCATATCACCAGTATATCACCAGTATATCACCATCATATCACCAGTATATCACCATCATATCACCATCACCATATCACCATCATATCACCATCATATCACCAGTATATCACCATATATCACCAGTATATCACCATCATATCACCAGTATATCACCATATATCACCATCATATCACCAGTATATCACCATCATATCACCATCATATCACCATCATATATCACCATCATCACCATCATCACCAGTATATCACCATCATATCACCATCATATCACCATCATATCACCAGTATATCACCAGTATATCACCATCATATCACCAGTATATCACCATCATATCACCATCACCAGTATATCACCATCATATCACCATCATATCACCATCATATCACCATCATATCACCATCATATCACCATCATATCACCAGTATACCATCATATCACCATCATATCACCATCATATCACCATCATATCACCAGTATATCACCATCATATCACCAGTATATCACCATCATATCACCATCATATCACCAGTATATCACCAGTATATCACCATCATATCACCAGTATATCACCATCATATCACCATCATATCACCATCATATCACCAGTATATCACCAGTATATCATATCACCATCATATCACCAGTCATATCACCATCACCAGTATATCACCATCATATCACCAGTATATCACCATCATATCACCATCATATCACCATCATATCACCAGTATATCACCAGTATATCACCAGTATATCACCATCATATCACCATCATATCACCAGTATATCACCATCATATCACCATCATATCACCATCATATCACCATCATATCACCAGTATATCACCATCATATCACCATCATATCACCATCATATCACCAGTATATCACCATCATATCACCATCATATCACCAGTATATCACCAGTATATCACCATATATCACCAGTATATCACCATCATATCACCAGTATATCACCATCATATCACCAGTATATCACCAGTATATCACCATCATATCACCATCATATCACCAGTATATCACCATCATATCACCAGTATATCACCAGTATATCACCAGTATATCACCATCATATCACCAGTATATCACCATCATATCACCATCATATCACCAGTATATCACCAGTATATCACCATCATATCACCAGTATATCACCAGTATATCACCATCATATCACCATCATATCACCATCATATCACCAGTATATCACCAGTATATCACCAGTATATCACCATCATATCACCAGTATATCACCATCATATCACCAGTATATCACCAGTATATCACCAGTATATCACCAGTATATCACCAGTATATCACCAGTATATCACCATCATATCACCAGTATATCACCAGTATATCACCAGTATATCACCAGTATATCACCATCATATCACCAGTATATCACCAGTATATCACCAGTATATCACCAGTATATCACCAGTATATCACCAGTATATCACCATCATATCACCAGTATATCACCATCATATCACCATCATATCACCAGTATATCACCAGTATATCACCAGTATATCACCATCATATCACCAGTATATCACCATCATATCACCAGTATATCACCATATATCACCAGTATATCACCAGTATATCACCATCATATCACCAGTATATCACCAGTATATCACCAGTATATCACCAGTATATCACCATCATATCACCAGTATATCACCAGTATATCACCAGTATATCACCAGTATATCACCATCATATCACCAGTATATCACCAGTATATCACCAGTATATCACCATCATATCACCAGTATATCACCATCATATCACCAGTATATCACCATCATATCACCAGTATATCACCAGTATATCACCAGTATATCACCAGTATATCACCATCATATCACCAGTATATCACCAGTATATCACCATCATATCACCAGTATATCACCAGTATATCACCATCATATCACCAGTATATCACCATCATATCACCATCATATCACCATCACATCACCATCATATCACCAGTATATCACCATATATCACCAGTATATCACCAGTATATCACCAGTATATCACCAGTATATCACCATCATATCACCATGATAGGACAACATTTTTTGGTTCCAAGTGGAGCCCTTTTTGGTTTGAGGTAGAACATTTTGTGGTTCCATGTAGAACCCGCTGTGGAAAGGGTTGTACATGCAACTCAAAAGGGTTCTACCTGGAACCAAAAGGGTTCTACATGGAAGTCAAAAGGGTTCTACCTGGAACCAAAAGGGTTCTACCTAGATCCAAAACGGTTTTACCTGGAACCAAAAGGGTTCTACCTGGAACCAAAAGGGTTCTACATGGAAGTCAAAAGGGTTCTACCTGGAACCAAAAGGGTTGTACATGGAAGTCAAAAGGGTTCAACCTGGAACTCAAAAGGGTTGTACATGGAAGTCAAAAGGGTTCTACCTGGAACCAGAAGGGTTCTACCTGGAACCAAAAGGGTTCTACCTGGAACCAAATGGGTTCTACCTGGAACCAAAAGGGTTCTACATGGAACTCAAAAGGGTTCTACCTGGAACCAAAAGGGTTCTACATGGAACTCAAAAGGGTTCTACCTGGAACCAAAAGGGTTCTACCTGGAACCAAAAGGGTTCTACCTGGAACCAAAAGGGTTCTACCTGGAAACAAAAGGGTTCTACCTGGAACCAGAAGGGTTCAACTGTATATTTGTCTTCCTTCCCTGTGCTACAGTCACGACCCAGTTCTCCCCTCCCTCTCCACACTTGGCAGTGAGCTGCTTTCCGGAGGTGGTTTGGATGGAAGCGTATCTGATGGTTGATCGATGACAGCAGTGTGATTCATTCACAGACTTGTGGGTCGGTTATCGAGCGCTGTTGGCTCCTCTGTGGTGTTTATACACCAGTCACTGCCAGGCAGAGGAGAGGAGTTGATGTCATGGAATTAGCCCACGGCTTGGGTTTCTCTGTGTCCACAGATCCTTGTCCGTGCCAAAACACAGAGGGGCTTCATATGCTATTAGATCTCACTAGGGCTAACAGTAGCATATTGTACTGGTATTGTCTCCTAACACCTATAAATCAATCTCCACCACAGTGGTGTTTCCTAGGCTGCGTCCCAAATTAAACCCTATTCCCTACAGAGAGCTCTACTTTTGACCAGATGAACCCTGGTCTAAAGTAGTGCACTATATATAGGGAATAGGGTTCTATAGGGCCCTGGTCTAAAGTAGTGCGCTATATAGGGAATAGGGTTCTATATGGCTCTGGTCTAAAGTAATGCACTATATAGGGAATAGGGTTCTATAGGGCCCTGGTCTAAAGTAGTGTACTATATATAGGGAATAGGGTTCTATAGGGCCCTGGGCTAATTCTAGGGGGCCATTTGAGATGCACAGTGTTGGAGCCCTAACAGCTCTGTGACTGAGTCCTTCACAGTGTTGGAGCCCTAACAGCTCTGTGACTGAGTCCTTCACAGTGTTAGAGCCCTAACAGCTCTGTGACTGAGTCCTTCACAGTGTTAGAGCCCTAACAGCTCTGTGACTGAGTCCTTCACAGTGTTGGAGCCCTAACAGCTCTGTGACTGAGTCCTTCACAGTCTATTTCCCCTAACAGCTCTGTGACTGAGTCCTTCACAGTGTTGGAGCCCTAACAGCTCTGTGACTGAGTCCTTCACAGTGTATTTCCCCTAACAGCTCTGTGACTGAGTCCTTCACAGTGTATTTCCCCTAACAGCTCTGTGACTGAGTCCTTCACAGTGTATTTCCCCTAACAGCTCTGTGACTGAGTCCTTCACAGTGTATTTCCCCTAACAGCTCTGTGACTGAGTCCTTCACAGTGTTGGAGCCCTAACAGCTCTGTGACTGAGTCCTTCACAGTGTATTTCCCCTACCAGCTCTGTGACTGAGTCCTTCACAGTCTATTTCCCCTAACAGCTCTGTGACTGAGTCCTTCACAGTGTATTTCCCCTAACAGCTCTGTGACTGAGTCCTTCACAGTGTATTTCCCCGAACAGCTCTGTGACTGAGTCCTTCACAGTGTATTTCCCTAACAGCTCTGTGACTGAGTCCTTCACAGTGTATTTCCCTAACAGCTCTGTGACTGAGTCCTTCACAGTGTATTTCCCTAACAGCTCTGTGACTGAGTCCTTCACAGTGTTGGAGCCCTAACAGCTCTGTGACTGAGTCCTTCACAGTGTATTTCCCCTACCAGCTCTGTGACTGAGTCCTTCACAGTCTATTTCCCTAACAGCTCTGTGACTGAGTCCTTCACAGTGTATTTCCCCTAACAGCTCTGTGACTGAGTCCTTCACAGTGTATTTCCCGAACAGCTCTGTGACTGAGTCCTTCACAGTGTATTTCCCCTAACAGCTCTGTGACTGAGTCCTTCACAGTGTATTTCCCTAACAGCTCTGTGACTGAGTCCTTCACAGTGTATTTCCCCTAACAGCTCTGTGACTGAGTCCTTCACAGTGTTGGAGCCCTAACAGCTCTGTGACTGAGTCCTTCACAGTGTATTTCCCCTAACAGCTCTGTGACTGAGTCCTTCACAGTGTATTTCCCCTAACAGCTCTGTGACTGAGTCCTTCACAGTGTATTTCCCCTAACAGCTCTGTGACTGAGTCCTTCACAGTGTATTTCCCCTAACAGCTCTGTGACTGAGTCCTTCACAGTGTTGGAGCCCTAACAGCTCTGTGACTGAGTCCTTCACAGTGTATTTCCCCTAACAGCTCTGTGACTGAGTCCTTCACAGTGTATTTCCCCTAACAGCTCTGTGACTGAGTCCTTCACAGTGTTGGAGCCCTAACAGCTCTGTGACTGAGTCCTTCACAGTGTATTTCCCCTAACAGCTCTGTGACTGAGTCCTTCACAGTGTATTTCCCCTAACAGCTCTGTGACTGAGTCCTTCACAGTGTATTTCCCTAACAGCTCTGTGACTGAGTCCTTCACAGTGTATTTCCCTAACAGCTCTGTGACTGAGTCCTTCACAGTGTATTTCCCTAACAGCTCTGTGACTGAGTCCTTCACAGTGTATTTCCCTAACAGCTCTGTGACTGAGTCCTTCACAGTGTATTTCCCCTAACAGCTCTGTGACTGAGTCCTTCACAGTGTATTTCCCCTAACAGCTCTGTGACTGAGTCCTTCACAGTGTTGGAGCCCTAACAGCTCTGTGACTGAGTCCTTCACAGTGTATTTCCCCTACCAGCTCTGTGACTGAGTCCTTCACAGTCTATTTCCCCTAACAGCTCTGTGACTGAGTCCTTCACAGTGTATTTCCCCTAACAGCTCTGTGACTGAGTCCTTCACAGTGTATTTCCCCGAACAGCTCTGTGACTGAGTCCTTCACAGTGTATTTCCCCTAACAGCTCTGTGACTGAGTCCTTCACAGTGTATTTCCCCTAACAGCTCTGTGACTGAGTCCTTCACAGTGTATTTCCCCTAACAGCTCTGTGACTGAGTCCTTCACAGTGTTGGAGCCCTAACAGCTCTGTGACTGAGTCCTTCACAGTCTATTTCCCCTAACAGCTCTGTGACTGAGTCCTTCACAGTGTATTTCCCCTAACAGCTCTGTGACTGAGTCCTTCACAGTGTATTTCCCCTAACAGCTCTGTGACTGAGTCCTTCACAGTGTATTTCCCCTAACAGCTCTGTGACTGAGTCCTTCACAGTGTTGGAGCCCTAATAGCTCTGTGACTGAGTCCTTCACAGTGTATTTCCCCTAACAGCTCTGTGACTGAGTCCTTCACAGTGTATTTCCCCTAACAGCTCTGTGACTGAGTCCTTCACAGTGTTGGAGCCCTAACAGCTCTGTGACTGAGTCCTTCACAGTGTATTTCCCCTACCAGCTCTGTGACTGAGTCCTTCACAGTGTATTTCCCCTAACAGCTCTGTGACTGAGTCCTTCACAGTGTTGGAGCCCTAACAGCTCTGTGACTGAGTCCTTCACAGTGTATTTCCCCTAACAGCTCTGTGACTGAGTCCTTCACAGTGTATTTCCCCTAACAGCTCTGTGACTGAGTCCTTCACAGTGTTGGAGCCCTAACCGCTCTGTGACTGAGTCCTTCACAGTGTATTTCCCCTAACAGCTCTGTGACTGAGTCCTTCACAGTGTATTTCCCCTAACAGTTCTGTGACTGAGTCATTCACAGCTCAAAGTTCAAGTCTATTTCCCTTAAAAATAAGAAACAGAGAAACAATGTGTCTGATATAGATCCCCACAGAGCTGGTCTGACTGCTGCCCTGTAGCTAGATACTATATGACTGCTGCCCTGTAGCTAGATACTAGATACTATATGACTGCTGCCCTGTAGCTAGATACTATATGACTGCTGCCCTGTAGCTAGATACTATATGACTGCTGCCCTGTAGCTAGATACTATATGACTGCTGCCCTGTAGCTAGATACTATATGACTGCTGCCCTGTAGCTAGATACTATATGACTGCTGCCCTGTAGCTAGATACTAGATACTATATGACTGCTGCCCTGTAACTAGATACTAGATACTATATGACTGCTGCCCTGTAGTTAGATACTATATGACTGCTGCCCTGTAGCTAGATACTAACTACAACAGAGTAGTAGAATGTGGTTCTACTGTAGCTAGATCCTGTCTACAACAGAGTAGTAGAGTGTGGTTCTACTGTAGCTAGATCCTATCTACAACAGAGTAGTAGAGTGTGGTTCTACTGTAGCTAGATCCTATCTACAACAGAGTAGTAGAGTGTGGTTCTACTGTAGCTAGATCCTATCTACAACAGAGTAGTAGAGTGTGGTTCTACTGTAGCTAGATCCTATCTACAACAGAGTAGTAGAGTGTGGTTCTACTGTAGCTAGATCCTGTCTACAACAGAGTAGTAGAATGTGGTTCTACTGTAGCTAGATCCTATCTACAACAGAGTAGTAGAGTGTGGTTCTACTATAGCTAGATCCTATCTACAACAGAGTAGTAGAGTGTGGTTCTACTGTAGCTAGATCCTATCTACAACAGAGTAGTAGAGTGTGGTTCTACTGTAGCTAGATCCTATCTACAACAGAGTAGTAGAGTGTGGTTCTACTGTAGCTAGATCCTATCTACAACAGAGTAGTAGAGTGTGGTTCTACTGTAGCTAGATCCTATATCCAACAGAGTAGTAGAGTGTGGTTCTACTGTAGCTAGATCCTATATCCAACAGAGTAGTAGAGTGTGGTTCTACTGTAGCTAGATCCTGTCTACAACAGAGTAGTATAATGTGGTTCTACTGTAGCTAGATCCTGTCTACAACAGAGTAGTAGAGTGTGGTTCTACTGTAGCTAGATCCTATATCCAACAGAGTAGTAGAGTGTGGTTCTACTGTAGCTAGATTCTATATCCAACAGAGTAGTAGAGTGTGGTTCTACTGTAGCTAGATCCTATATCCAACAGAGTAGTAGAGTGTGGTTCTACTGTAGCTAGATCCTATCTACAACAGAGTAGTAGAGTGTGGTTCTACTGTAGCTAGATCCTATCTACAACAGAGTAGTAGAGTGTGGTTCTACTGTAGCTAGATCCTGTCTACAACAGAGTAGTAGAGTGTGGTTCTACTGTAGCTAGATCCTATATCCAACAGAGTAGTAGAGTGTGGTTCTACTGTAGCTAGATCCTATATCCAACAGAGTAGTAGAGTGTGGTTCTACTGCTACAGTCAGCTATGGCAGAGGGCCATAAACCATCCCTATAGATGTTTCCTATACACACATTCTACTGTATGTCCCTTTCATCGATTCCTGTAATGTTTGTTCTTTCCACAGACTTTCTCCTCCTGCGATAGGAGCCACAGTGAATGTCCTTCTCCAGACATATAGTGTACATGGAGGAGCCTGAGAGAAACACAAGTCTTCTCCTCCTGCGATAGGAGCCACAGTGAATGTCCTTCTCCAGACATATAGTGTACATGGAGGAGCCTGCATGAGAGAAACACAAGTCTTCTCCTCCTGCGATAGGAGCCACAGTGAATGTCCTTCTCCAGACATATAGTGTACATGGAGGAGCCTGAGAGAAACACAAGTCTTCTCCTCCTGCGATAGGAGCCACAGTGAATGTCCTTCTCCAGACATATAGTGTACATGGAGGAGCCTGAGAGAAACACAAGTCTTCCCTTCTCAATATAAACTGTGTGCAGGGTGTCAGTCTGAGGACTCTCCTCTGTCTCTGCCCTCCTCTCCTCTCCTCTGTCTCTGCCCTCCTCTCCTCTGTCTCTCCTCTCCTCTCCTCTGTCTCTGCCCTCCTCTCCTCTCCTCTGTCTCTGCCCTCCTCTCCTCTGTCTCTCCTCTCCTCTCCGTCTCTGTCTCTGCCCTCCTCTCCTCTCCTCTGTCTCTGCCCTCCTCTGTCTCTCCTCTCCTCTCCTCTCCGTCTCTGTCTCTGCCCTCCTCTCCTCTCCTCTGTCTCTCCTCTCCTCTCCTCTGTCTCTGCCCTCCTCTCCTCTGTCTCTGCCCTCCTCTCCTCTGTCTCTGCCCTCCTCTCCTCTGTCTCTGCCCTCCTCTCCTCTCCTCTGTCTCTGCCCTCCTCTCCTCTCCTCTGTCTCTCCTCTCCTCTCCTCTGTCTCTCCTCTCCTCTCCTCTGTCTCTGCCCTCCTCTCCTCTCCTCTGTCTCTGCCCTCCTCTCCTCTGTCTCTCCTCTCCTCTCCTCTCCTCTGTCTCTCCTCTCCGTCTCTGTCTCTTCTCCTCTCCTCTCCTCTGTCTCTGCCCTCCCTCTCCTCTCTCTCCTCTCCTCTCCTCCTCTCTCTCTCCTGTCTCTCCTCTCCGTCTCTCTGTCTCTGCCCTCCTCTCCTCTCCTCTCCGTCTCTGTCTCTCCTCTCTCCTCTCCGTCTCTGTCTCTCCCTCCTCTCCTCTCCTCTCCTCTCTCTCTGTCTCTCCTCTCCTCTCCTCTGTCTCTGCCCTCCTCTCCTCTCCGTCTCTGTCTCTGCCCCCCTCCTCTCTCCCTCTCTGTCTCTGCCCTCCTCTCCTCTCCCCTCTGTCTCTGCCCTCCCTCCTCTCCTCTCCTCTGTCTCTGTCTCTACCCTCCTCTCCTCTCCTCCTCTCCTCTGTCTCTGCCCTCCCTCCTCTCCTCTCCGTCTCTGTCTCTGCCCTCCTCTCCTCTCCCGTCTCTCTGTCTCTGCCCTCCTCTCCTCTCCTCTCCGTCTCTGTCTCTCCTCTCCTCTCCTCTGTCTCTACCCTCCTCTCCTCTGTCTCTGTCCCCTCTCCTCTCCTCTCCTCTCCTCTGTCTCTGCCCTCCTCTCCTCTCCGTCTCTGTCTCTGCCCTCCTCTCCTCTCCTCTGTCTCTCCTCTCCTCTCCTCTGTCTCTCCTCCTCTCCTCTCCTCTGTCTCTGCCCTCCTCTCCTCTGTCTCTCTCCTCCTCCTCTCCTCTGTCTCTCCTCTCCGTCTCTGTCTCTGCCCTCCTCTCCTCTCCTCTGTCTCTGCCCTCCTCTCCTCTGTCTCTCCTCTCCTCTCCTCTCCTCTCCTGTCTCTCCTCTCCGTCTCTGTCTCTGCCCTCCTCTCCTCTCCTCTCCGTCTCTGTCTCTCCTCTCCTCTCCTCTCCGTCTCTGTCTCTGCCCTCCTCTCCTCTCCTCTCCTCTCCGTCTCTGTCTCTCCTCTCCTCTCCTCTGTCTCTGCCCTCCTCTCCTCTCCGTCTCTGTCTCTGCCCTCCTCTCCTCTCCTCTCCGTCTCTGTCTCTGCCCTCCTCTCCTCTCCGTCTCTGTCTCTGCCCTCCTCTCCTCTCCTCTCCTCTCCGTCTCTGTCTCTACCCTCCTCTCCTCTCCTCTCCTCTGTCTCTGCCCTCCTCTCCTCTCCTCTCCGTCTCTGTCTCTACCCTCCTCTCCTCTCCGTCTCTGTCTCTGCCCTCCTCTCCTCTCCTCCTCTCCGTCTCTGTCTCTCCTCTCCTCTCCTCTGTCTCCCTCCCTCCTCTCCTCTCCGTCTCTGTCCTCCTCTCCTCTCCTCTCCTCTCCTCTGTCTCTACCCTCCTCTCCTCTCCGTCTCTGTCTCTGCCCTCCTCTCCTCTCCTCTCCTCTCTCCTCTCCTCTCCTCTCCTCTCCTCTCCTCTCCTCTCCGTCTCTGTCTCTGCTCTCCTCTCCTCTGGCCATGCATCCTTGCATTCACAGTTTCTGCTCCAACTCTCTGGGGAATGATTTTTATCCTCACGCTGAAAATATTGTCCATTATTGTGAGAGAGAGTGGCGAAGTGGAGAGGCTGAGCTGAATACAGATGGCTGTGGGGGTTAGGACAGGGATGGAGCAGGCAGTACCAGGGGAGAGGCTGAGCTGAATACAGATGGCTGTGGGGGTTAGGACTGGGATGGAGCAGAAGAGTACTAGGGGAGAGGCTGAGCTGAATACAGATGGCTGTGTGGGTTAGGACTGGGATGGAGCAGGCAGTACCAGGGGAGAGGCTGAGCTGAATACAGATGGCTGTGGGGGTTAGGACTGGGATGGAGAAGAACAGTACCAGGGGAGAGGCTGAGCTCAATACAGATGGCTGTGGGGGTTAGGACTGGGATGGAGCAGGCAGTACCAGGGGAGAGGCTGAGCTGAATACAGATGGCTGTGGGGGTTAGGACTGGGATGGAGCAGGCAGTACCAGGGGAGAGGCTGAGCTGAATACAGATGGCTGTGGGGGTTAGGACCGGGATGGAGCAGGCAGTACCAGGGGAGAGGCTGAGCTGAATACAGATGGCTGTGGGGGTTAGGACCGGGATGGAGCAGGCAGTACCAGGGGAGAGGCTGAGCTGAATACAGATGGCTGTGGGGGTTAGGACTGGGATGGAGCAGGCAGTACCAGGGGAGAGGCTGAGCTGAATACAGATGGCTGTGGGGGTTAGGACCGGGATGGAGCAGGCAGTACCAGGGGAGAGGCTGAGCTGAATACAGATGGCTGTGGGGGTTAGGACTGGGATGGAGCAGGCAGTACCAGGGGAGAGGCTGAGCTGAATACAGATGGCAGTGGGGGTTAGGACTGGGATGGAGCAGGCAGTACCAGGGGAGAGGCTGAGAATACAGATGGCTGTGGGGGTTAGGACTGGGATGGAGCAGAACAGTACTAGGGGAGAGGCTGAGCTGAATACAGATGGCTGTGGGGGTTAGGACTGGGATGGAGCAGGCAGTACCAGGGGAGAGGCTGAGCTGAATACAGATGGCTGTGGGGGTTAGGACTGGGATGGAGCAGGCAGTACCAGGGGAGAGGCTGAGCTGAATACAGATGGCTGTGGGGGTTAGGACTGGGATGGAGCAGAACAGTACTAGGGGAGAGGCTAAGCTGAATACAGATGGCTGTGGGGGTTAGGACTGGGATGGAGCAGAACAGTACTAGGGGAGAGGCTGAGCTGAATACAGATGGCTGTGGGGGTTAGGACTGGGATGGAGCAGAACAGTACTAGGGGAGAGGCTGAGCTGAATACAGATGGCTGTGGGGGTTAGGACTGGGATGGAGCAGGCAGTACCAGGGGAGAGGCTGAGCTGAATACAGATGGCTGTGGGGGTTAGGACTGGGATGGAGCAGGCAGTACCAGGGTAGAGGCTGAGCTGAATACAGATGGCTGTGGGGGTTAGGACTGGGATGGAGCAGGCAGCAGAACAGTACTAGGGGAGAGGCTGAGCTGAATACAGATGGCTGTGGGGGTTAGGACTGGGATGGAGCAGGCAGTACCAGGGGAGAGGCTGAGCTGAATACAGATGGCTGTGGGGGTTAGGACTGGGATGGAGCAGAACAGTACTAGGGGAGAGGCTTTGCTGAATACAGATGGCTGTGGGGGTTAGGACTGGGATGGAGCAAGCAGTACCAGGGGAGAGGCTTTGCTGAATACAGATGGCTGTGGGGGTTAGGACTGGGATGGAGCAGAACAGTACTAGGGGAGAGGCTTTGCTGAATACAGATGGCTGTGGGGGTTAGGACTGGGATGGAGCAGAACAGTACCAGGGGAGAGGCTGAGCTGAATACAGATGACTGTGGGGGTTAGGACTGGGATGGAGCAGAACAGTACTAGGGGAGAGGCTTTGCTGAATACAGATGGCTGTGGGGGTTAGGACTGGGATGGAGCAGAACAGTACTAGGGGAGAGGCTGAGCTGAATACAGATGACTGTGGGGGTTAGGACTGGGATGGAGCAGAACAGTACCAGGGGAGAGGCTGAGCTGAATACAGATGACTGTGGGGGTTAGGACTGGGATGGAGCAGAACAGTACCAGGGGAGAGGCTGAGCTGAATACAGATGACTGTGGGGGTTAGGACTGGGATGGAGAAGGCAGAACAGTACAGCAGTAGAGCAGTCTGTCTAACAGACAGCCGGTAGTATAACAGTATACCCTGCAGGGCTGGGATACAGGCAGTCAGTAACAGCCAGTACAACTGTCAGCAACAGTATGACCTGCTAGTGGAAGAATGTACTGAATCAGCCTGGTAGATGGAGGAGGAGGAAGGGGAAGGAGGAGGAGGAAGGGGAGGAGGAGGAAGGGGAGGGAGACCCAGACCTCCAGTATTTATGCTGCAGTAGTTTATGTGTCGGGGGGCTATGGTTAGTTTGTTATATCTGGAATACTTCTCCTGTCCTATTCGGTGTCCTGTGTGAATTTAAGTGTGCTCTCTCTAATTCTCTCTTTCTCTCTTTCTTTCTCTCTCTCGGAGGACCTGGGCCCTAGGACCATGTCCCAGGACTACCTGACATGATGACTCGTTGCTGTCCCCAGTCCACCTGACCGTGCTGCTGCTCCAGTTTCAACTGTTCTGCCTTATTATTATTCAACCATGCTGGTCAATTATGAACATTTGAACATCTTGGTCATGTTCTGTTATAATCTCCACCCGGCACAGCCAGAAGAGGACTGGCCACCCCACATAGCTTGGTTCCTCTCTAGGTTTCTTCCTAGGGAGTTTTTCCTAGCCACCGTGCTTCTACACCTGCATTGCTTGCTGTTTGGGGTTTTAGGCTGGGTTTCTGTACAGCACTTTGAGATATCAGCTGATGTACGAAGGGCTATATAAATACATTTGATTTGATTTGATTTGATGGAGCAGGAGGAAGGGGAGGGAGGGAGGAGGGAGGTAGGGAGGGAGGAAGGGGAGGGAGGGAGGAGGAGGCAGGGGAGGGAGGGAGGGAGGGAGGAAGGGAAGGGAAGAGAAGGATGAAGGGGAGGGAGGGAGGGAGGGAGGGAGGGAGGGAGGGGAGGGGGAGGGAGGGAGGGAGGGAGGGAGGGAGGGAGGGAGGGAGGAAGAAGATGAGGGGAGGGAGGGGAGGGGAGAGAGGAGGAAGGGGAGAGAGGAGGAAGGGGAGGGAGGAAGGGGAGAGAGGAGGAAGAAGGGGAGGGGAGGGGAGGAAGGGAAGGGAAGGGATGATGGGGAGGGAGGAGGAGGAAGGGGTAGGAGGAGGAGGAGGAGGAAGGGGTAGGAGGAGGAAGGGGTAGGAGGAGGAGGAGGAAAAGGCTTCATCAGCAGGATAATGAGAAAGGCTTCATCAGCAGGATAATGTCTAGGGTTAATTCAGGGGAGAGGCTTCATCAGCAGGATAATGTCTAGGGTTAATTCATCAGCAGGATAATGTCTAGGGTTAATTCAGGGAGAAAGGCTTCATCAGCAGGATAATGTCTAGGGTTAATTCAGGGAGAAAGGCTTCATCAGCAGGATAATGTCTAGGGTTAATCAGGGAGAAAGGCTTCATCAGCAGGATAATGTCTAGGGTTAATTCAGGGGAGAAAGGCTTCATCAGCAGGATAATGTCTAGGTTAATTCAGGGGAGAAAGGCATCAGCAGGATAATGTCTAGGGTTAATTCAGGGAGAAAGGCTTCATCAGCAGGATAATGTCTAGGGTTAATTTCATCAGCAGGATAATGTCTAGGGTTAATTCAGGGAGAGCTTCAAGCAGGATAATGTCTTCATCAGCAGGATAATGTCTAGGGTTAATTCAGGGGAGAAAGGCATCATCAGGATAATGTCTAGGGTTAATTCAGGGGAGAAAGGCTTCATCAGCAGGATAATGTCTAGGGGGTTAATTCAGGGGAGAAAGGCTTCATCAGCAGGATAATGTCTAGGGTTAATTCAGGGGAGAAAGGCTTCATCAGCAGGATAATGTCTAGGGTTAATTCAGGGGAGAAAGGCATCAGCAGGATAATGTCTAGGGTTAATTCAGGGGGAGAAAGGCTTCATCAGCAGGATAATGTCTAGGGTTAATTCAGGGAGAAAGGTTAATTCATCAGCAGGATAATGTCTAGGGTTAATTCAGGGGAGAAAGGCTTCATCAGCAGGATAATGTCTAGGGTTAATTCAGGGGAGAAAGGCTTCATCAGCAGGATAATGTCTAGGGTTAATTCAGGGGAGAAAGGCTTCTAGGGTTAATTCAGGGAGAAAGGCTTCATCAGCAGGATAATGTCTAGGGATAATGTCTAGGATAATGGTTAATTCAGGGGAGAAAGGCTAGGGTTAATTCATCAGCAGGATAATGTCTAGGGTTAATTCAGGGGAGAAAGGCTTCATCAGCAGGATAATGTCTAGGGTTAATTCAGGGGAGAAAGGCTTCATCAGCAGGATAATGTCTAGGGGGGTTAATTCAGGGGAGAAAGGCTTCATCAGCAGGATAATGTCTAGGGTTAATTCAGGGGAGCAAGCAGGATAATGCATCAGCAGGATAATGTCTAGGGTTAATTCAGGGGAGAAAGGCATCAGCAGGATAATGTCTAGGGTTAATTCAGGGGAGAAAGGCTTCATCAGCAGGATAATGTCTAGGGTTAATTCAGGGGAGAAAGGCTTCATCAGCAGGATAATGTCTAGGGTTAATTCATCAGCAGGATAATGTCTAGGGTTAATTCAGGGGAGCTTCAAAGGTCTAGGGTTAATTCATCAGCAGGATAATGTCTAGGGTTAATTCAGGGGAGAAAGGCTTCATCAGCAGGATAATGTCTCAGCAGGATAATGTCTAGGGTTAATTCAGGGGGGGAGGATAAAGGTTAATGTCTAGGGTTAATTCAGGGAGAAAGGCATCATCAGCAGGATAATGTCTAGGGTTAATTCAGGGGAGAAAGGCATCAGCAGGATAATGTCTAGGGTTAATTCAGGGGGGGAGAAAGTTAATTCATCAGCAGGATAATGTCTAGGGTTAATCAGGGAGAAAGGCTTCATCAGCAGGATAATGTCTAGGGTTAATTCAGGGGAGAAAGGCATCAGCAGGATAATGTCTAGGGTTAATTCAGGGGAGAAAGGCTTCATCAGCAGGATAATGTCTAGGGTTAATTCAGGGGAGAAAGGCTTCATCAGCAGGATAATGTCTAGGGTTAATTCAGGGGAGAAAGGCATCAGCAGGATAATGTCTAGGGTTAATTCAGGGGAGAAAGGCTTCATCAGCAGGATAATGTCTAGGGTTAATTCAGGGGAGAAAGGCTTCATCAGCAGGATAATGTCTAGGGTTAATTCAGGGGAGAAAGGCTTCATCAGCAGGATAATGTCTAGGGTTAATTCAGGGGAGAAAGGCTTCATCAGCAGGATAATGTCTAGGGTTAATTCAGGGGAGCAGGATAATGTCTAGGTTAAAGAAAGGCTTCATCAGCAGGATAATCAGCAGGATAATGTCTAGGGTTAATTCAGGGGAGAACGGCTTCATCAGCAGGATAATGTCTAGGGTTAATTCAGGGGAGAAAGGCTTCATCAGCAGGATAATGTCTAGGGGTTAATTCAGGGAGTTAAAAGCAGGATAATGTCATCAGCAGGATAATGTCTAGGGTTAATTCAGGGGAGAAAGGCATCAGCAGGATAATGTCTAGGGTTAATTCAGGGGAGAAAGGCTTCATCAGCAGGATAATGTCTAGGGTTAATTCAGGGGAGAAAGGCTTCATCAGCAGGATAATGTCTAGGGTTAATTCAGGGGAGAAAGGCTTCATCAGCAGGATAATGTCTAGGGTTAATTCAGGGGAGAAAGGCATCAGCAGGATAATGTCTAGGGTTAATTCAGGGGAGAAAGGCTTCATCAGCAGGATAATGTCTAGGGTTAATTCAGGGGAGAAAGGCATCATCAGCAGGATAATGTCTAGGGGTTAATTCAGGGGAGAAAGGCTTCATCAGCAGGATAATGTCTAGGGTTAATTCAGGGGAGAAAGGCTTTCATCAGCAGGATAATGTCTAGGGTTAATTCAGGGGAGAACGGCTTCATCAGCAGGATAATGTCTAGGGTTAATTCAGGGGAGAAAGGCTTCATCAGCAGGATAATGTCTAGGGTTAATTCAGGGGAGAAAGGCTTCATCAGCAGGATAATGTCTAGGGTTAATTCAGGGGAGAAAGGCTTCATCAGCAGGATAATGTCTAGGGTTAATTCAGGGGAGAAAGGCTTCATCAGCAGGATAATGTCTAGGGTTAATTCAGGGAGAAAATCAGCAGGATAATGTCTAGGGTTAATTCAGGGGAGAAAGGCTTCATCAGCAGGATAATGTCTAGGGTTAATTCAGGGGAGAAAGGCATCAGCAGGATAATGTCTAGGGTTAATTCAGGGGAGAAAGGCTTCATCAGCAGGATAATGTCTAGGGTTAATTCAGGGGAGAAAGGCTTCATCAGCAGGATAATGTCTAGGGTTAATTCAGGGGAGAAGGGTTAATTCAGGGTTAATTCAGGGGAGAAAGGCTTCATCAGCAGGATAATGTCTAGGGTTAATTCAGGGAGAAAGGCTTCATCAGCAGGAAAGGCTTCATCAGCAGGATAATGTCTAGGGTTAATTCAGGGGAGAAAGGCTTCATCAGCAGGATAATGTCTAGGGTTAATTCAGGGGAGAAAGGCTTCAGGAGGATAATGTCTAGGGTTAATTCAGGACATCAGGGCTGATTACTAAACAAGGAGAGGGTTGGATGGAGGGTCATCAGGGCTGATTACTAAACAGGAGAGGGTTGGATGGAGGGACATCAGGGCTGATTACTAAACAGGAGAGGGTTGGATCATCAGGGCTGATTACTAAACAGGAGAGGGTTGGATGGAGGGACATCAGGGCTGATTACTAAACAGGAGAGGGTTGGATGGAGGGACATCAGGGCTGATTACTAAACAGGAGAGGGTTGGATGGGGGGACATCAGGGCAGGATTACTAAACAGGAGAGGGTTGGATCATCAGGGCTGATTACTAAACAGGAGAGGGTTGGATGGAGGGACATCAGGGGCTGATTACTAAACAGGATAAGGGTTGGATGGAGGACATCAGGGCTGATTACTAAACAGGAGAGGGTTGGATCATCAGGGCTGATTACTAAAGGGGAGAGGGTTGGATCATCAGGGCTGATTACTAAACAGGAGAGGGTTGGATGGAGGGACATCAGGGCTGATTACTAAACAGGAGAGGGTTGGATGGAGGGACATCAGGGCTGATTACTAAACAGGAGAGGGTTGGATGGAGGGACATCAGGGCTGATTACTAAACAGGAGAGGGTTGGATCATCAGGGCTGATTACTAAACAGGAGAGGGTTGGATGGAGGGGACATCAGGGGGCTGGAGGATTACTAAACAGGAGAGGGTTGGATGGAGGGACATCAGGGCTGATTACTAAACAGGAGAGGGTTGGATGGAGGGACATCAGGGCTGATTACTAAACAGGAGAGGGTTGGATGGAGGGACATCAGGGCTGATTACTAAACAGGAGAGGGTTGGATCATCAGGGCTGATTACTAAACAGGAGAGGGTTGGATGGAGGGACATCAGGGCTGATTACTAAACAAGGAGAGGGTTGGATGGAGGGTCATCAGGGCTGATTACTAAACAGGAGAGGGTTGGATGGAGGGACATCAGGGCTGATTACTAAACAGGAGAGGGTTGGATCATCAGGGCTGATTACTAAACAGGAGAGGGTTGGATCATCAGGGCTGATTACTAAACAGGAGAGGGTTGGATGGAGGGACATCAGGGCTGATTACTAAACAGGAGAGGGTTGGATGGAGGGACATCAGGGCTGATTACTAAACAGGAGAGGGTTGGATGGAGGGACATCAGGGCTGATTACTAAACAGGAGAGGGTTGGATCATCAGGGCTGATTACTAAACAGGAGAGGGTTGGATGGAGGGACATCAGGGCTGATTACTAAACAGGAGAGGGTTGGATGGAGGGACATCAGGGCTGATTACTAAACAGGAGAGGGTTGGATCATCAGGGCTGATTACTAAACAGGAGAGGGTTGGATGGAGGGTCATCAGGGCTGATTACTAAACAGGAGAGGGTTGGATCATCAGGGCTGATTACTAAACAGGAGAGGGTTGGGTCATCAGGGCTGATTACTAAACAGGAGAGGGTTGGATGGAGGGACATCAGGGCTGATTACTAAACAGGAGAGGGTTGGATCATCAGGGCTGATTACTAAACAGGAGAGGGTTGGATGGAGGGTCATCAGGGCTGATTACTAAACAGGAGAGGGTTGGATGGAGGGTCATCAGGGCTGATTACTAAACAGGAGAGGGTTGGATCATCAGGGCTGATTACTAAACAGGAGAGGGTTGGATGGAGGGTCATCAGGGCTGATTACTAAACAGGAGAGGGTTGGATGGAGGGTCATCAGGGCTGATTACTAAACAGGAGAGGGTTGGATGGAGGGTCATCAGGGCTGATTACTAAACAGGAGA
Source organism: Oncorhynchus nerka (assembly GCF_034236695.1). NCBI lineage: Eukaryota > Metazoa > Chordata > Actinopteri > Salmoniformes > Salmonidae > Oncorhynchus > Oncorhynchus nerka. Next base: position 106,850 of record NW_027040276.1, read on the forward strand.
GGGTTGGATGGAGGGTCATCAGGGCTGATTACTAAACAGGAGAGGGTTGGATCATCAGGGCTGATTACTAAACAGGAGAGGGTTGGATGGAGGGTCATCAGGGCTGATTACTAAACAGGAGAGGGTTGGATGGAGGGACATCAGGGCTGATTACTAAACAGGAGAGGGTTGGATGGAGGGACATCAGGGCTGATTACTAAACAGGAGAGGGTTGGATGGAGGGTCATCAGGGCTGATTACTAAACAGGAGAGGGTTGGATGGAGGGTCATCAGGGCTGATTACTAAACAGGAGAGGGTTGGATGGAGGGTCATCAGGGCTGATTACTAAACAGGAGAGGGTTGGATGGAGGGACATCAGGGCTGATTACTAAACAGGAGAGGGTTGGATGGAGGGTCATCAGGGCTGATTACTAAACAGGAGAGGGTTGGATGGAGGGTCATCAGGGCTGATTACTAAACAGGAGAGGGTTGGATGGAGGGTCATCAGGGCTGATTACTAAACAGGAGAGGGTTGGATGGAGGGTCATCAGGGCTGATTACTAAACAGGAGAGGGTTGGATGGAGGGTCATCAGGGCTGATTACTAAACAGGAGAGGGTTGGATGGAGGGTCATCAGGGCTGATTACTAAACAGGAGAGGGTTGGACTATGTTTCGTTTTTTCAGATTGTTTAAAGAACTCTAGTCGGAGGGAGAACGCAGCATAAAATTAACAATCAGTCATTTATTAGTATCTCTATGAAAAACAGATTGGCTGGGGGGTCAGGGAGGTAGAACACAGCTGATTCTGGGGGGGGTGGAGAATACAGCTGATTACTCAGGGGGGTTGGATGGAGGGACATCAGCTGATTACTGGGTTGGATGGGGGTCAGGGCTGAATAAACAGCCAGGGGCTCTGGGGGGATGGAGGACATCAGGAATACATTACTCTGGGAGGGTTGGATGGAGGGAATACAGCCTCAGGAGAGGGTTCTGGGACATCAGGGGGTAGAATGGACAGCCTCTCTGGGTCGGAGGGTAGATTCAGCCTCTCAGGGGAGGGAATTAGCCTCTCTGGGTCAGAGGTAGAATACAGCCTCTCTGGGTCAGAGGTAGAATACAGCCTCTCTGGGTCAGAGGTAGAATACAGCCTCTCTGGATGGGGGGTAGAATATAGCCTCTCTGGGGGGGGGGTAGAATACAGCCTCTCTGGGTCAGAGGGGGTAGAATACAGCCTCTCAGGGGGAGGTAGAATACAGCCTCTCTGGGTCAGAGGTAGAATACAGCCTCTCTGGAGGGGGGGTAGAATACAGCCTCTCTGGAGGATTACTAACAGGAGGGGTAGAATACAGCCTCTCCTGGGGGGGGGTAGAATACAGCCTCTCAGGGGGAGGGGGTCAGAGGTAGAATACAGCCTCTCTGGGTCAGAGGTAGAATACAGCCTCTCTGGAGGGGGTCAGAGGTAGAATACAGCCTCTCTGGGTCAGAGGTAGAATACAGCCTCTCTGGAGGGGGGGTAGAATACAGCCTCTCTGGAGGGGGTTGGAATACAGCCTCTGGGGGGTAAGGGGGGTAGAATACAGCCTCTCAGGGGCCTCTCAGTCAGAGGGTCAGAGGTAGAATACAGCCTCTCTGGAGGGGGGGTCAGAGGTAGAATAGGGCCTCTCTGGGTCAGAGGTAGAATACAGCCTCTCTCTGGGGGGGGTAGAATACAGCCTCTCTGGGTCAGAGGTAGAATACAGTCTCTCTGGGGGGCAGAGGTACAATACAGCCTCTCTGGGTCAGAGGTAGAATACAGTCTCTCTGGGGGGGGTAGAATACAGCCTCTCTGGGGGGGGAAGAATACAGTCTCTCTGGGGGGGGCAGAGGTAGAATACAGTCAGAGGTAGAATACAGTCTCTCTGGGGGGGCAGGGTAGAGGTAGAATACAGTCTCTCTGGGGGAAGAGGTAGAATACAGTCTCTCTGGGGGGGGCAGAGGTAGAATACAGCCTCTCTGGGGGGGGTAGAATAGAGCCTCTCTGGGGGAGGTAGAATACAGCCTCTCTGGGGGGGTAGAATACAGCCTCTCTGGGGCAGAGGTAGAATACAGTCTCTGGGGGGGGGCAGAGGTCAGAGGAATACAGTCAGAGGTAGAATACAGTCAGGGGCAGAGGAATACAGTCAGAGGTAGAATACAGCCTCTCTGGGGGGGCAGAGGTAGAATACAGTCTCTCTGGGGGGCAGAGGTAGAATACAGTCAGAGGTAGAATACAGTCAGAGGTAGAATACAGAGAGGTAGAATACAGCCTCTCTGGGGGAGGCAGAGGTAGAATACAGCCTCTCTGGGGGGGGCAGAGGTAGAATACAGTCAGAGGTAGAATACAGTCAGAGGTAGAATACAGTCTCTCTGCAGAGGTAGAATACAGCCTCTCTGGGGGGGGCAGAGGTAGAATACAGCCTCTCTGGGGGGGGCAGAGGTAGAATACAGTCAGAGGTAGAATACAGAATACAGCCTCTCTGGAGGGGGTCAGAGGTAGAATAGGGCCTCTCTGGGTCAGAGGTAGAATACAGTCTCTCTGGGGGGGTAGAATACAGCCTCTCTGGGTCAGAGGTAGAATACAGTCTCTCTGGGGGGGCAGAGGTACAATACAGCCTCTCTGGGTCAGAGGTAGAATACAGTCTCTCTGGGGGGGGTAGAATACAGCCTCTCTGGAGGGGGGTAGAATACAGTCTCTCTGGGGGGGGCAGAGGTAGAATACAGTCAGAGGTAGAATACAGTCAGAGGTAGAATACAGCCTCTCTGGGGGGGCAGAGGTAGAATACAGTCTCTCTGGGGGGGGGGCAGAGGTAGAATACAGTCTCTCTGGGGGGCAGAGGTAGAATACAGCCTCTCTGGGGGGGGGGGTAGAATACAGCCTCTGGGGGGGGGTAGAATACAGCCTCTCAGGGGGAGGGGGTCAGAGGTAGAATACAGTCCTACTCTGGGTCAGAGGTAGAATACAGCCTCTCTGGAGGGGGCAGGGGTAGAATACAGTCTCTCTGGAGTCAGGGTAGAATACAGCCTCTCTGGGTCAGGGTAGAATACAGCCTCTCTGGGGGGAGGGGTCTCTGGAGTCAGGTAGAATACAGCCTCTCTGGGTCAGAGGTAGAATACAGCTCTCTCTGGGGGGTCAGAGGTAGAATACAGCCTCTCTGGGTCAGAGGTAGAATACAGTCTCTCTGGGGGGGGTAGAATACAGCCTCTCTGGGTCAGAGGTAGAATACAGGGGGGGGGCAGAGGTACAATACAGCCTCTCTGGGTCAGAGGTAGAATACAGTCTCTCAGAGGTAGGGGGGGTAGAATACAGCCTCTCTGGAGGGGGTAGAATACAGTCTCTCTGGGGGGGCAGAGGTAGAATACAGTCAGAGGTAGAATACAGTCAGAGGTAGAATACAGCCTCTCTCAGTCTGGAGAGGTAGAATACAGCCTCTCTGGGGGGGCAGGGGGGCAGAGGGTAGAATACAGTCAGAATCTCTGGGGGGGGCAGAGGTAGAATACAGTCTCTCTGGGGGGGGGGCAGGGGTAGAATACAGCCTCTCTGGGGTCAGGGTAGAATACAGCCTCTCTGGAGGGGGGTAGAATACAGCCTCTCTGGGTCAGAGGTAGAATACAGCCTCTCTGGGGGGGGCAGCCTCTCTGGAGGGGGTAGAATACAGTCTCTCTGGGGGGCAGAGGTAGAATACAGTCAGAGGTAGAATACAGTCAGAGGTCTCTGGGTCAGAGGTAGAATACAGCCTCTCTGGGGGGGGGCAGAGGTAGAATACAGTCTCTCTGGGGGGCAGAGGTAGAATACAGCCTCTCTCAGAGGTAGAATACAGCCTCTCAGCCTCTCTCTGGAGGTAGAATACAGCCTCTCAGTCAGAGGTAGAATACAGCCTCTCTCTGGGGGGAGGCAGAGGTAGAATACAGCCTCTCTGGGGGGCAGAGGTAGAATACAGCCTCTCTGGGAGGTAGAATACAGTCAGAGGTAGAATACAGTCAGAGGTAGAATACAGCCTCTCTGGGGGGGGGCAGAGGTAGAATACAGCCTCTAGGGGGGGGCAGAGGTAGAATACAGTCAGAGGTAGAATACAGCCTCTCTGGGGGTCAGAGGTAGAATACAGCCTCTCTGGGTCAGAGGTAGAATACAGTCTCTCTGGGGGGTCAGGGTAGAATACAGCCTCTCTGGGTCAGAGGTAGAATACAGTCTCTCTGGGTAGGGCAGAGGTAGAATACAGCCTCTCTGGGTCAGAGGTAGAATACAGTCTAGAATACTGGGGGGTAGAATACAGCCTCTCTGGAGGGGGGTCAGAGGTAGAATACAGCCTCTCTGGGTCAGAGGTAGAATACAGTCTCTCTGGGGGGGTAGAATACAGCCTCTCTGGGTCAGAGGTAGAATACAGTCTCTCTGGGGGGCAGAGGTACAATACAGCCTCTCTGGGTCAGAGGTAGAATACAGTCTCTGGGGGGGTAGAATACAGCCTCTCTGGAGGGGGTAGAATACAGTCTCTCTGGGGGGGCAGAGGTAGAGAATACAGTCAGAGGTAGAATACAGCCTCTCTGGGGGGCAGAGGTAGAATACAGTCTCTCTGGGGGGCAGAGGTAGAATACAGTCTCTCTGGGGGGCAGAGGTAGAATACAGCCTCTCTGGGGGGGTAGAATAGAGCCTCTCTGGAGGGGGGTAGAATACAGCCTCTCTGGGGGGGGGTAGAATACAGCCTCTCTGGGGGGGCAGAGGTAGAATACAGTCTCTCTGGGGGGCAGAGGTAGAATACAGTCAGAGGTAGAATACAGTCAGAGGTAGAATACAGTCAGAGGTAGAATACAGCCTCTCTGGGGGGGCAGAGGTAGAATACAGTCTCTCTGGGGGGGGCAGAGGTAGAATACAGTCAGAGGTAGAATACAGTCAGAGGTAGAATACAGGCAGAGGTAGAATACAGCCTCTCTGGGGGAGGCAGAGGTAGAATACAGCCTCTCTGGGGGGGGCAGAGGTAGAATACAGTCAGAGGTAGAATACAGTCAGAGGTAGAATACAGGCAGAGGTAGAATACAGCCTCTCTGGGGGGCAGAGGTAGAATACAGCCTCTCTGGGGGGCAGAGGTAGAATACAGTCAGAGGTAGAATACAGTCAGAGGTAGAATACAGGCAGAGGTAGAATACAGTCTCTCTGGGGGGGCAGAGGTAGAATACAGCCTCTCTGGGGGGCAGAGGTAGAATACAGCCTCTCTGGGGGGGGCAGAGGTAGAATACAGCCTCTCTGGAATACAGTCAGAGGTAGAATACAGCCTCTCTGGGGGGCAGAGAGGTAGAATACAGTCTCTCTGGGGGGGGTAGAATACAGTCAGAGGTAGAATACAGTCAGAGGTAGAATACAGCCTCTCTGGGGGGCAGAGGTAGAATACAGTCAGAGGTAGAATACAGCCTCTCTGGGGGGGGGGCAGAGGTAGAATACAGTCAGAGGTAGAATACAGCCTCTCTGGGGGAGGGGGTCAGAGGTAGAATACAGCCTCTCTGGGGGGGGTAGAATACAGCCTCTCTGGGGGGAGAGGGGTCAGAGGTAGAATACAGCCTCTCTGGGGGGTAGAATACAGCCTCTCAGAGGTAGAATACAGCCTCTCTGGGGGGGGAGAATACAGTCAGGGGGGTCAGAGGTAGAATACAGCCTCTCTGGGGGGGCAGAGGTAGAATACAGCCTCTCTGGGGGGGGTCAGAGGTAGAATACAGCAGAGGTAGAATCTCAGAGGTAGAATACAGTCAGAGGTAGAATACAGCCTCTCTGGGGGGTCAGAGGTAGAATACAGCCTCTCTGGGGGGGGGTAGAATACAGCCTCTCTGGGGGGTCAGAGGGATGAATACAGCCCTGGTCTCAGAGGTAGACAGGCAGGCTCTACAGCCTCAGAGGGGAGAACACAGCCTCTCTGGGGGTCAGAGGTAGAACACAGAGCCTCTCTGGGGGATGAATACAGTCTCTCTGGGGGGTAGAATACAGCCTCTCTGGTCAGTCAGAGGTAGAATACAGCCTCTCTGGGAATACAGCCTCAGGAGGTAGAATACAGCCTCTCTGGGGGTAGAATACAGCCTCTCTGGGGGGCTCTGGTCCTCTTGGGGATGAACACAGAGCTCTGGTCTTCTAGAGGGGATGAACACAGAGCTCTAGTCCTCTAGAGGGGATGAACACAGAGCTCTGGTCCTCTAGAGGGGACGAACACAGAGCTCTGGTCTTCTAGAGGGGATGAACACAGAGCTCTAGTCCTCTAGAGGGGATGAACACAGAGCTCTGGTCCTCTAGAGGGGACGAACACAGAGCTCTGGTCCTCTAGAGGGGATGAACACAGAGCTCTGGTCCTCTAGAGGGGACGAACACAGAGCTCTGGTCCTCTGGTCCACTCTTGGGGATGAACACAGAGCTCTGGTCCTCTAGAGGGTGTGAACACAGAGCTATGGTCTTCTAGAGGGGATGAACACAGAGCTCTGGTCCTCTAGAGGGGGTGAACACAGAGCTCTGGTCCTCTGTTCCTCTATAGGGGATGAACACAGAGCTCTGGTCCTCTAGAGGGGGTGAACACAGAGCTCTGGTCCTCTAGAGGGGATGAACACAGAACTCTGGTTCTCTAAGGGGGTGAACACAGAGCTCTGGTCCTCTGTTCCTCTATAGGGGATGAACACAGAGCTCTGGTCCTCTAGAGGGAGTGAACACAGAGCTCTGGTCCTCTAGAGGGGATGAACACAGAACTCTGGTCCTCTGGTCCTCTAGAGGGGATGAACACAGAGCTATGGTCCTCTGGTCCTCTAGAGGATGAACACAGACTCTGGCTCTGGTCAGAGCTCTAGAAGGAGTGAACACAGAGCTCTGGTCCTCTAGAGGGGATGAACACAGAACTCTGGTCCTCTGGTCCTCTAGAGGGGATGAACACAGAGCTATGGTCCTCTGGTCCTCTAGAGGGGATGAACACAGAACTCTGGTCCTCTAGAGGGAGTGAACACAGAGCTCTGGTCCTCTAGAGGGGATGAACACAGAGCTCTGGGAACAGGGTGCCATTTGGGAGCTGTACCCATAGGGAACAGGGTGCCATTTGGGAGCTGTGCCCATGGGAATAGGGTGCCATTTGGGAGCTGTGCCCATTGGGAATAGGGTGCCATTTGGGAGCTAGGGAACAGGTGCCCATTGGGAATAGGGTGCTATTTGGGAGCTGTACCCATAGGGAATAGGGTGCTATTTGGGAGCTGTACCCATAGGGAATAGGGTGCTATTTGGGAGCTGTGCCCATAGGGAACAGGGTACCATTTGGGAGCTGTCCCCATAGGGAACAGGGTACCATTTGGGAGCTGTGCCCATAGGGAACAGGGTACCATTTGGGAGCTGTCCCCATAGGGAACAGGCTGCCATTTGGGACCTGTACCCTGACTGCAGCTCTTCTAGTGAATTACAACCATCACCCCCATCATGTTTAATGATCAGGATGGAAACAATAACAGGCCTTATCGGGACATTCAAACGGTTCCTTATTCCCCATGTAGTCCCTACTGTTGACCTCTGGATGGCTGGGCTGCCAGAATCTCTGTGACTGTGTCTGGCTGACTGGACTGCCAGAATCTCTGTGACTGTGTCTGGCTGACTGGACTGTTTTGTAAATGTTATTTCTCACGGCCCATTACACTCTGATTAGAAAACATGGTCTCCGGTGCCAGAACGTTTATCATGAAATCCCAGCAGCAGAAGATGACTTTTCCTCTTCCATTATGTTGCCCTCTGTAATTACACACGTCTTTCCCCATCTCTGATCATCTCTCTGCTAATGTCACCATCTCTGATCATCTCTCTGCTAATATCCCCATCTCTGATCATCTCTCTGCTAATGTCACCATCTCTGATCATCTCTCTGCTAATGTCACCATCTCTGATCATCTCTCTGCTAATGTCACCATCTCTGATCATCTCTCTGCTAATGTCACCATCTCTGATCATCTCTCTGCTAATATCACCATCTCTGATCATCTCTCTGCTAATGTCACCATCTCTGATCAGCTCTCTGCTAATGTCACCATCTCTGCTCTCTGCTAATATCACCATCTCTGATCATCTCTCTGCTAATATCACCATCTCTGATCATCTCTCTGCTAATGTCACCATCTCTGATCATCTCTCTGCTAATATCACCATCTCTGATCATCTCTCTGCTAATATCACCATCTCTGTCTGCTAATATCACCATCTCTGATCATCTCTCTGCTAATGTCACCATCTCTGATCATCTCTCTGCTAATGTCACCATCTCTGATCATCTCTCTGCTAATGTCACCATCTCTGATCATCTCTCTGCTAATGTCACCATCTCTGCTAATCACCATCTCTGATCTCTGCTAATATCACCATCTCTGATCATCTCTCTGCTAATATCACCATCTCTGATCATCTCTCTGCTAATATCACCATCTCTGATCATCTCTCTGCTAATATCACCATCTCTGATCATCTCTCTGCTAATGTCACCATCTCTGATCAGCTCTCTGCTAATATCACCATCTCTGATCATCTCTCTGCTAATATCACCATCTCTGATCATCTCTCTGCTAATGTCACCATCTCTGATCATCTCTCTGCTAATATCACCATCTCTGATCATCTCTCTGCTAATGTCACCATCTCTGATCATCTCTCTGCTAATATCACCATCTCTGATCATCTCTCTGCTAATATCACCATCTCTGATCAGCTCTCTGCTAATATCACCATCTCTGATCATCTCTCTGCTAATGTCACCATCTCTGATCTCTCTGCTAATGTCACCATCTCTGATCATCTCTCTGCTAATATCACCATCTCTGATCATCTCTCTGCTAATATCACCATCTCTGATCATCTCTCTGCTAATATCACCATCTCTGATCATCATCTCTCTGCTAATATCACCATCTCTGATCATCTCTCTGCTAATATCACCATCTCTGATCATCTCTCTGCTAATGTCACCATCTCTGATCAGCTCTCTGCTAATATCACCATCTCTGATCATCTCTCTGCTAATGTCACCATCTCTGATCATCTCTCTGCTAATGTCACCATCTCTGATCATCTCATCTCTGATCATCTCTCTGCTAAT
>NW_027040276.1:116428-148928 GCF_034236695.1 Oncorhynchus nerka
GAGATGATCAGAGATGGTGACATTAGCAGAGAGATGATCAGAGATGGTGATATTATCAGAGATGATGATGATCAGAGATGGTGACATTAGCAGAGAGATGATCAGAGATGGTGACATTAGCAGAGAGATGATCAGAGATGGTGATATTAGCAGAGAGATGATCAGAGATGGTGATATTAGCAGAGAGCTGATCAGAGATGGTGACATTAGCAGAGAGATGATCAGAGATGGTGATATTAGCAGAGAGATGATCAGAGATGGTGACATTAGCAGAGAGATGATCAGAGATGGTGACATTAGCAGAGAGCTGATCAGAGATGGTGATATTAGCAGAGAGCTGATCAGAGATGGTGATATTAGCAGAGAGATGATCAGAGATGGTGATATTAGCAGAGAGATGATCAGAGATGGGGAAAGACGTGTGTAATTACAGAGGACAACATAATGGAAGAGGAAAAGTCATCTTCTGCTGCTGGGATTTCATGATAAACGTTCTGGCACCGGAGACCATGTTTTCTAATCAGAGTGTAATGGGCCGTGAGAAATAACATTTACAAAACAGTCCAGTCAGCCAGACACAGTCACAGAGATTCTGGCAGTCCAGTCAGCCAGACACAGTCACAGAGATTCTGGCAGCCCAGCCATCCAGAGGTCAACAGTAGGGACTACATGGGGAATAAGGAACCGTTTGAATGTCCCGATAAGGCCTGTTATTGTTTCCATCCTGATCATTAAACATGATGGGGGTGATGGTTGTAATTCACTAGAAGAGCTGCAGTCGGGGTACAGCTCCCAAATGGCAGCCTGTTCCCTATGGGGACAGCTCCCAAATGGTACCCTGTTCCCTATGGGCACAGCTCCCAAATGGTACCCTGTTCCCTATGGGGACAGCTCCCAAATGGTACCCTGTTCCCTATGGGCACAGCTCCCAAATAGCACCCTATTCCCTATGGGTACAGCTCCCAAATAGCACCCTATTCCCTATGGGTACAGCTCCCAAATAGCACCCTATTCCCAATGGGCAAAGCTCCCAAATGGCAGCCTGTTCCCTATGGGCACAGCTCCCAAATGGCACCCTATTCCCAATGGGCACAGCTCCCAAATAGCACCCTATTCCCTATGGGCACAGCTCCCAAATGGCACCCTGTTCCCTATGGGTACAGCTCCCAAATGGCACCCTGTTCCCAGAGCTCTGTGTTCATCCCCTCTAGAGGACCAGAGCTCTGTGTTCACTCCCTCTAGAGGACCAGAGTTCTGTGTTCATCCCCTCTAGAGGACCAGAGGACCATAGCTCTGTGTTCATCCCCTCTAGAGGACCAGAGGACCAGAGTTCTGTGTTCATCCCCTCTAGAGGACCAGAGCTCTGTGTTCACTCCTTCTAGAGGACCAGAGCTCTGTGTTCACTCCCTCTAGAGGACCAGAGTTCTGTGTTCATCCCCTCTAGAGGACCAGAGGACCATAGCTCTGTGTTCATCCCCTCTAGAGGACCAGAGCTCTGTGTTCACTCCCTCTAGAGGACCAGAGCTCTGTGTTCATCCCCTATAGAGGAACAGAGGACCAGAGCTCTGTGTTCACCCCCTTAGAGAACCAGAGTTCTGTGTTCATCCCCTCTAGAGGACCAGAGCTCTGTGTTCACCCCCTCTAGAGGACCAGAGCTCTGTGTTCATCCCCTATAGAGGAACAGAGGACCAGAGCTCTGTGTTCACCCCCTCTAGAGGACCAGAGCTCTGTGTTCATCCCCTCTAGAAGACCATAGCTCTGTGTTCACACCCTCTAGAGGACCAGAGCTCTGTGTTCATCCCCAAGAGTGGACCAGAGGACCAGAGCTCTGTGTTCGTCCCCTCTAGAGGACCAGAGCTCTGTGTTCATCCCCTCTAGAGGACCAGAGCTCTGTGTTCATCCCCTCTAGAGGACCAGAGCTCTGTGTTCATCCCCTCTAGAGGACCAGAGCTCTGTGTTCGTCCCCTCTAGAGGACCAGAGCTCTGTGTTCATCCCCTCTAGAGGACTAGAGCTCTGTGTTCATCCCTCTAGAAGACCAGAGCTCTGTGTTCCTCTGCCCCCCCCCCGACTGTCCCTCCTCTAGAGGACCAGGGCTCTGTGTTTCATCCCCTCTCCCCCAGAAGACCAGAGCTCTGTGTTGACTGTCCCTCTGAGAGGACCAGAGCTCTGTGTTCATCCCCTCTAGAGGACCAGAGCTCTGTGTTTCGTCCCTCTGCCCCCCCAGAGGACCAGAGCTCTGTGTTCGTCCCCTCTAGAGGACCAGAGCTCTGTGTTTCTACCTCTGACTCCCTCTCTAGAGGACCAGCCTCCCCCAGCTCTGTGTTCATCCCTCTAGAAGACCAGAGCTCTGTGTTCTACCTCTGACTGTATCCCTCTGAGGACCAGAGCTCTGTGTTCATCCCCCTAGAGGACTAGAGCTCTGTGTTCATCCCCTCTAGAAGACCAGGGCTCTGTGTTCATCCCCAAGAGTGGACCAGACCTCTGGACCCCCCAGAGAGGCTGTATTCTACCCCCCCCCCAGAGAGGCTGTATTCTACCTCTGACCCCCCCTGTCCTCCCAGAGAGCTGTATTCTACCTCTGCCCCTGTATTCTACCCCCCCCAGAGAGGCTGTATTCTACCCCCTCTGTACCCCCCCCAGAGAGGCTGTATTCTACCCCCCCCCCAGAGAGGCTGTATTCTACCTCTGACCCCCTCCCCCAGAGAGGCTGTATTCTACCTCTGACTGTATTCTACCTCTGACTGTATTCTACCTCTGACCCCCTCCCCCCCAGAGAGGCTGTATTCTACCTCTGCCCCCCCCCCCCAGAGAGGCTGTATTCTACCTCTGACCCCTACCCTCCCCCCAGAGAGGCTGTATTCTACCTCTGACTGTATTCTACCTCTGACCCCCCCCCAGAGAGGCTGTATTCTACCTCTGACTGTATTCTACCTCTGCCCCCCCCAGAGAGAGGCTGTATTCTACCTCTGACTGTATTCTACCTCTGACTGTATTCTGCCCCCTGACCCAGAGAGGCTGTATTCTACCTCTGACCCAGAGAGACTGTATTCCCTCAGAGAGGCTGTATTCTACCTCTGCCTCTGCCCCCCCAGAGAGGCTGTATTCTACCTCTGCCCCCCCAGAGACTGTATTCTACCTCTGCTGTATTCTACCTCTGCCCCCCCAGAGAGGCTGTATTCTACCCAGAGAGGCTGTATTCCCCCAGAGAGGCTGTATTCTACCTCTGCCCCCCCTGCCCCCCAGAGAGACTGTATTCTACCTCTGCCTGTATTCTACCCCTCTGACTGTATTCTACCTCTGACTGTATTCTACCTCTGCCCCCAGAGAGGCTGTATTCCAGAGAGAGGCTGTATTCTACCTCTGCCCCCCCCAGAGAGGCTGCCCCCCCCCAGAGAGGCTGTATTCTACCTCTGCCTGTATTCTACCTCTGACTGTATTCCACCTCTGACTGTATTCTACCTCTGCCCCCCAGAGAGGCTGTATTCTACCTCTGCCTCCCCCAGAGAGGCTGTATTCTACCTCTGCCTGTATTCTACCTCTGACTGTATTCTACCTCTGCCCCCCCAGAGAGACTGTATTCTACCTCTGCCCCCTACCCAGAGAGGCTGTATTCTACCTCTGACTGTATTCTACCTCTGCCCCCAGAGAGACTGTATTCTACCTCTGCCCCCCAGAGAGGCTGTATTCTACCACCCCCCCCCTCCAGAGAGGCTGTTTCTACCCCCCAGAGAGGCTGTATTCCAGAGAGGCTCTATTCTACCCCCCCCAGAGAGGCTGTATTCTACCTCTGCCCCCCAGAGAGACTGTCTCCCAGAGAGGCTACCTCTGCCCCCAGAGAGACTGTATTCTACCTCTGCCCCCCCCAGAGAGCTGTATTCTACCTCTGACTGTATTCTACCTCTGCCCCCAGAGAGACTGTATTCCCTATTCTACCTCTGACCCCCCCCTCCAGAGAGGCTGTATTCTACCTCTGACCCAGAGAGGCTGTATTCTACCTCTGACCCAGCGAGGCTGTATTGTACCTCTGACCCCCGCCAGAGAGACTGTATTCTACCTCTGACCCAGAGAGGCTGTATTCTATCCCCCCCCAGAGAGGGCTGTGTATTCTACCTCTGACCCAGAGAGGCTGTATTCTACCTCTGACCCCCTCCCCCCTGAGAGGCTGTATTCTACCCCCCGGAGAGGCTGTATTCTACCCCCTCCAGAGAGGCTGTATTCTACCTCTGACCCAGAGAGGCTGTATTCTACCCCCCCAGAGAGGCTCCCTCCCAGAGAGAGGCTGTATTCTACCTCTGACCCCCTCCCCCTGAGAGGCTGTCTGACCCAGATTCTACCCCCCCCCTGGAGAGTATTCTACCCTCCAGAGAGGCTGTATTCTACCCCCCCAGAGAGGCTATATTCTACCCCCCACCCCTCTCCAGAGAGGCTGTATTCTACCTCTGACCCAGAGAGCTGTATTCTACCTCTGACCCAGAGAGGCTGTATTCTACCTCTGACCCAGAGAGGCTGTATTCTACCCCCCCAGAGGGCTGTATCCTACCTCTGACCCCCCCCAGCCAATCTGTTTTTCATAGAGATACTAATAAATGACTGATTGCTAATTTTATGCTGCGTTCTCCCTCCGACTAGAGTTCTTTAAACAATCTGAAAAAACGAAACATAGTCCAACCCTCTCCTGTTAGTAATCAGCCCTGATGACCCAACCCTCTCCTGTTTAGTAATCAGCCCTGATGACCCTCCATCCAACCCTCTCCTGTTTAGTAATCAGCCCTGATGATCCAACCCTCTCCTGTTAGTAATCAGCCCTGATGACCCTCCATCCAACCCTCTCCTGTTTAGTAATCAGCCCTGATGATCCTCCATCCAACCCTCTCCTGTTAGTAATCAGCCCTGATGACCCTCCATCCAACCCTCTCCTGTTTAGTAATCAGCCCTGATGACCCTCCATCCAACCCTCTCCTGTTTAGTAATCAGCCCTGATGACCCTCCATCCAACCCTCTCCTGTTTGATGTCCAATCTCCTGTTTAGCCCCTGATGACCCTCCATCCAACCCTCTCTGTTTAGTAATCAGCCCTGATGATCCTCCATCCAACCCTCTCCTGTTTAGTAATCAGCCCTGATGACCCTCCATCCAACCCTCTCCTGTTTAGTAATCAGCCCTGATGACCCTCCATCCAACCCTCTCCTGTTTAGTAATCAGCCCTGATGACCCTCCATCCAACCCTCTCCTGTTTAGTAATCAGCCCTGATGATCCAACCCTTTCCTGTTAGTAATCAGCCCTGATGATCCTCCATCCAACCCTCTCCTGTTTAGTAATCAGCCCTGATGACCCTCCATCCAACCCTCTCCTGTTTAGTATTCAGCCCTGATGACCCTCCATCCAACCCTCTCCTGTTTAGTAATCAGCCCTGATGACCCTCCATCCAACCCTCTCCTGTTTAGTAATCAGCCCTGATGATCCAACCCTCTCCTGTTTAGTAATCAGCCCTGATGACCCTCCATCCAACCCTCTCCTGTTTAGTAATCAGCCCTGATGACCTCTCTCCTGTTTAGTAATCCCCTGATGACCCTCCATCCAACTCTCCTGTTTAGTAATCAGCCCTGATGACCCTCCATCCAACCCTCTCCTGTTTAGTAATCAGCCCTGATGACCCTCCATCCAACCCTCTCCTGTTTAGTAATCAGCCCTGATGTCCCTCCATCCAACCCTCTCCTGTTTAGTAATCAGCCCTGATGTCCCTCCATCCAACCCTCTCCTGTTTAGTAATCAGCCCTGATGACCCTCCATCCAACCCTCTCCTGTTTAGTAATCAGCCCTGATGACCCTCCATCCAACCCTCTCCTGTTTAGTAATCAGCCCTGATGACCCTCCATCCAACCCTCTCCTGTTTAGTAATCAGCCCTGATGACCCTCCATCCAACCCTCTCCTGTTTAGTAATCAGCCCTGATGACCCTCCATCCAATCCAACTCTCCCTGTTTAGTAATCAGCCCTGATGATCCAACCCTCTCCTGTTAGTAATCAGCCCTGATGACCCTCCATCCAACCCTCTCCTGTTTAGTAATCAGCCCTGATGACCCTCCATCCAACCCTCTCCTGTTTAGTAATCAGCCCTGATGACCCTCCATCCAACCCTCTCCTGTTTAGTAATCAGCCCTGATGACCCTCCATCCAACCCTCTCCTGTTTAGTAATCAGCCCTGATGACCCTCCATCCAACCCTCTCCTGTTTAGTAATCAGCCCTGATGATCCAACCCTCTCCTGTTTAGTAATCAGCCCTGATGACCCTCCATCCAACCCTCTCCTGTTTAGTAATCAGCCCTGATGTCCCTCCATCCAACCCTCTCCTGTTAGTAATCAGCCCTGATGACCCTCCATCCAACCCTCTCCTGTTTAGTAATCAGCCCTGATGATCCAACCCTCTCCTGTTTAGTAATCAGCCCTGATGACCCTCCATCCAACCCTCTCCTGTTTAGTAATCAGCCCTGATGTCCCTCCATCCAACCCTCTCCTGTTAGTAATCAGCCCTGATGACCCTCCATCCAACCCTCTCCTGATGACTGTTTAGTAATCAGCCCTGATGTCCCTGTTTAGTAATCTCCATCCAACCCTCTCCTGTTAGTAATCAGCCCTGATGTCCCTCCATCCAACCCTCTCCTGTTAGTAATCATCCCTGATGACCCTCCATCCAACCCTCTCCTGTTTAGTAATCAGCCCTGATGATCCAACCCTCTCCTGTTTAGTAATCAGCCCTGATGACCCTCCATCCAACCCTCTCCTGTTTAGTAATCAGCCCTGATGACCCTCCATCCAACCCTCTCCTGTTTAGTAATCAGCCCTGATGACCCTCCATCCAACCCTCTCCTGTTTAGTAATCAGCCCTGATGATCCAACCCTCTCCTGTTTAGTAATCAGCCCTGATGACCCTCCATCAAAACCCTCTCCTGTTTAGTAATCAGCTCTGATGTCCCTCCATCCAACCCTCTCCTGTTTAGTAATCAGCCCTGATGACCCTCCATCCAACCCTCTCCTGTTTAGTAATCAGCCATGATGACCCAACCCTCTCCTGTTTAGTAATCAGCCCTGATGACCCTCCATCCAACCCTCTCCTGTTTAGTAATCAGCCCTGATGACCCAACCCTCTCCTGTTTAGTAATCAGCCCTGATGATCCAACCCTCTCCTGTTTAGTAATCAGCCCTGATGACCCTCCATCCAACCCTCTCCTGTTTAGTAATCAGCCCTGATGATCCAACCCTCTCCTGTTTAGTAATCAGCCCTGATGACCCTCCATACAACCCTCTCCTGTTTAGTAATCAGCTCTGATGTCCCTCCATCCAACCCTCTCCTGTTTAGTAATCAGCCCTGATGACCCTCCATCCAACCCTCTCCTGTTTAGTAATCAGCCCTGATGATCCAACCCTCTCCTGTTTAGTAATCAGCCCTGATGTCCCTCATCCAACCCTCTCCTGTTTAGTAATCATCCCTGATGTCCCTCCATCCAACCCTCTCCTGTTTAGTAATCAGCCCTGATGACCCTCCATCCAACCCTCTCCTGTTTAGTAATCAACCCTGATGACCCAACCCTCTCCTGTTTAGTAATCAGCCCTGATGACCCTCCATCCAACCCTCTCCTGTTTAGTAATCAGCCCTGATGTCCCTCCATCCAACCCTCTCCTGTTAGTAATCAGCCCTGAGGTCCCTCCATCCAACCCTCTCCTGTTAGTAATCAGCCCTGATGACCCTCCATCCAACCCTCTCCTGTTTAGTAATCAGCCCTGACGATCCAACCCTCTCCTGTTTAGTAATCAGCCCTGATGACCCTCCATCCAACCCTCTCCTGTTAGTAATCAGCCCTGAGGTCCCTCCATCCAACCCTCTCCTGTTAGTAATCAGCCCTGATGACCCTCCCCCTGATCCAACCCTCTCCTGTTTAGTAATCAGCCCTGACCCAATCAAGCCTCTCCTGTTTAGTAATCAGCCCTGATGACCCTCCATCCAACCCTCTCCTGTTTAGTAATCAGCCCTGATGATCCCCCTCCTGTTTAGTAATCAGCCCTGATGACCCTCCATCCAACCCTCTCCTGTTTAGTAATCAGCCCTGATGACCTCCATCCAACCCTCTCCTGTTTAGTAATCAGCCCTGATGACCCTCCATCCAACCCTCTCCTGTTTAGTAATCAGCCCTGATGACCTTTCTCCATCCAACCCTCTGTTTAGTAATTTATAATCCCCTGATGAACCCCCTCTCTTTAGTGTTTAGTAATCAGCCCTGATGATCCAACCCTCTCCTGTTTAGTAATCCCTAGCATTATCCTGATGTCCTTTCTCCCCTCCAACCCTCTCCTGTTTAGTAATCATCCATGAATCCCCCTCTCCTGTTTAGTAATCAGCCCTGATGACCCTCCATCCAACCCTCTCCTGTTTAGTAATCAGCCCTGATGACCCTCCATCCAACCCTCTCCTGTTTAGTAATCAGCCCTGATGACCCTCCATCCCTAGACCCTGCTCCTGTTCCTAGTTAACCCTCATTATCCTGCTGATGATGCCTTTCTCCCTGAATTAACCCTAACATTATCCTGTTTAGTTAACCCTAGCCCTGATGATGCCTTTCTCCCTGAATTAACCCTCATTATCCTGTTTATGCCTTTCTCCCCTGAATTAACCCTAGACATTATCCAACCTTTCTCCTGTTTAGTAATCATCCCTGATGAATCCTTTCCCCTGAATTAACCCTAGACATTATCCTGCTGATGTTTAGTCCCTAGACATTATCCTGCTGATGATGCCTTTCTCCAACCTGCTGAACTCCCTGAATTAACCCCTAGACATCCTGCTGATTTTCTCCCCTGAATTAACTCCTAGACATTATCCTGATGATGCCCTCCAATTAACCCTGTAATTAACCCTAGACATTATCCTGCTGATGAAGCCTGTTTAGTCCCCTGATTAACCCTCATCCTGTTTAGTAATTAACAGACCCTGCTGATGTCCCTCCCCTGAATTAACCAGACATTATCCTGCTGATGAAGCCTTAGTAATCAACCCTGACATGATCCAACCTCTCCCTGAATTTAGAATTATCCTGCTGATGTCCTTTCCCCTGAATTAACCCTGATTATCCTGCTGATGCCAACCCTAGACATTATCCTGCTGATGAAATTTCTCCCCTGAATTAATCCTAGACCCTGATGAAGCCTTTCCCCTCCTGTTTAATCCTGCCCTGATGAGGCCTCCATCAACCCTCTCCTGTTTAGTAATCAGCCCTGATGTCCTCCATGCTGATGAAGCCTTTCTCCCTGTTTACATTATCCTGCTGAGCCCCCCTGAATTAACCCTAGACATTATCCAACCCTCTCCTGAATTAACCCCTAGACATTATCCTGTGAATTTCTCCCTGATTCCCTTCCTGCTGATGAATCCTCTCCCCTGAATCAGACATTATCCTGAATGCCAACCTAGTAATCAGCCCTGATGTCCCCTGAATTAACCCTAGACATTATCCTGCTGATGATGCCTTTCTCCCTGAATTAACCCTAGACTGATGATGAAGCCTTTCTCCCTGAATTAACCCTAACCCTGCTGATGAAGCCTCTCCTGAATGAAGCCTTTCTCCCTGAACCCTATCCTGCTTTAGAATTTCATGAATATCCTGCTGATGAAGCCTTTCTCCCTGAATTAACCTAGACATTATCCTGATGATTAACCCTAGACATTATCCTGCCTTTCTCCCCTGAATTAACCTAGACATTATCCTGCTGATAACCTTTCTCCTGAATTAACCCTCCCTCCATTAACCTCCTGTTTAGACATTATCCTGCTGATGAAGCCTTTCTCCCCCTGAATTAACCCTAGACATTATCCTGTTGATGAAGCCTTTCTCCCCTGAATTAACTCCCCTGAATTAACCCTAGACATTATCCTGCTGATGTAATCAGCCCTTTGATCCTGAATTAACTCCTAGACATTATCCTGCTGATGAAGCCTTTCTCCCCTGAATTAACCCTAGACATTATCCTGCTGATGAAGCCTTTCTCCTGAATTAACCCTAGACATTATCCTGCTGATGAAGCCCTCCCCTGAATTAACCCTAGACATTATCCTGCTGATGAAGCCTTTCTCCCCTAACCCTCTCCCCTGAGACATTATCCTGCTGATGAAGCCTTTCTCCCCCTGAATTAACCCCTAGACATTATCCTGCTCCTTTTAATTAACCCTAGACATTATCCTGCTGATGCCTTTCTCCCATGAATTATTATCCTGCTGATGAAGCCTTTCTCCTGAATTAACCCTAGACATTATCCTGCTGATGAAGCCTTTCTCCCCCCTAGACATTATCCTGCTGATGAAGCCTTTCCCTGAATTAACCTAGACATTATCCTGAATTTCTCCCCTGAATTAACCCTAGACATTATCCTGCTGATGAAGCCTTTCTCCCCTGAATTAACCCTAGACATTATCCTGCTGATGAAGCCTTTCTCCCCTGAATTAACCCTAGACATTATCCTGCTGATGAAGCCTTTCTCCCCTGAATTAACCCTAGACATTATCCTGCTGATGCCTTTCTCCCCTGAATTAACCCTAGACATTATCCTGCTGATGAAGCCTTTCTCCCCTGAATTAACCCTAGACATTATCCTGCTGATGAAGCCTTTCTCCCCTGAATTAACCCTAGACATTATCCTGCTGATGCCTTTCTCCCTGAATTAACCTAGACATTATCCTGCTGATGAAGCCTTTCTCCCTGAATTAACCTAGACATTATCCTGCTGATGAAGCCTTTCTCCCCTGAATTAACCTTTCTAGACATTATCCTGCTGATGAATTAACCTAGACATTATCCTTTCTCCCCTGAATTAACCCTAGACATTATCCTGCTGATGAACCCTTTCTCCCCCTGAATTAACCCTAGACATTATCCTGCTGATGAAGCCTTTCTCCCCTGAATTAACCCCATTATCCTGATGCCTTTCTCCCTGAATTAACCTAGACATTATCCTGCTGATGAATCCTTTCTCCCCTGAATTAACCCTAGACATTATCCTGCTGATGAAGCCCCCTGAATTAACCCTAGACATTATCCTAGACATTATCCTGCTGATGAAGGCCTTTCTCCCCCTGAATTAACCCTAGACATTATCCTGCTGATGAAATCCTTTCTCCCTGAATTAACCCTAGACATTATCCTGCTGATGAAGCCTTTCTCCCCTGAATTAACCCTAGACATTATCCTGCTGATGAAGCCTTTCTCCCTGAATTAACCCTAGACATTATCCTGCTGATGCCTTTCTCCCTGAATTAACCCTAGACATTATCCTGCTGATGAAGCCTTTCTCCCTGAATTAACCCTAGACATTATCCTGCTGATGAAGCCTTTCTCCCTGAATTAACCCTAGACATTATCCTGCTGATGAAGCCTTTCTCCCCTGAATTAACCCTAGACATTATCCTGCTGATGAAGCCTTTCTCCCTGAATTAACCCTAGACATTATCCTGCTGAGACATTATCCTGCTGATGAAGCCTTTCTCCCCTGAATTAACCCTAGACATTATCCTGCTGATGCCTTTCTCCCTGAATTAACCCTAGACATTATCCTGCTGATGAAGCCTTTCTCCCCTGAATTAACCCTAGACATTATCCTGCTGATGACATTATCCTGCCTTTCTCCCTGAATTAACCCTAGACATTATCCTGCTGATGAAGCCTTTCTCCCCTGAATTAACCCTAGACATTATCCTGCTGATGCCTTTCTCCCCTGAATTAACCCTAGACATTATCCTGCTGATGAAGCCTTTCTCCCCTGAATTAACCCTAGACATTATCCTGCTGATGAAGCCTTTCTCCCTGAATTAACCCTAGACATTATCCTGCTGAATTAACCCTAGACATTATCCTGCTGATGCCTTTCTCCCTGAATTAACCCTAGACATTATCCTGCTGAAATTAACCCTAGACATTATCCTGCTGATGCCTTTTCCCTGAATTAACCCTAGACATTATCCTGCTGATGAAGCCTTTCTCCCCCTGAATTAACCCTAGACATTATCCTGCTGATGAAGCCTTTCTCCCTGAATTAACCCTAGACATTATCCTGCTGATGAAGCCTTTCTCCCCTGAATTAACCCTAGACATTATCCTGCTGATGAAGCCCTTTCTCCCTTTCTCCTGAATTAACCCTAGACATTATCCTGCTGATGCCTTTCTCCCCTGAATTAACCCTAGACATTATCCTGCTGATGCCTTTCTCCCCTGAATTAACCCTAGACATTATCCTGCTGATGAAGCCTTTCTCCCCTGAATTAACCCTAGACATTATCCTGCTGATGAAGCCTTTCTCCCCTGAATTAACCCTAGACATTATCCTGCTGATGAAGCCTTTCTCCCTAATTAACCCTAGACATTATCCTGCTGATGAAGCCTTTCTCCCTGAATTAACCCTAGACATTATCCTGCTGATGCCTTTCTCCCTGAATTAACCCTAGACATTATCCTGCTGATGCCTTTCCCCTGAATTAACCCTAGACATTATCCTGCTGATGAAGCCTCCTCCCTGAATTCACCCTAGACATTATCCTGCTGATGAAGCCTTTCTCCTGAATTAACCCTCATTATCCTGCTGATGAAGCCGTTCTCCCCTGAATTAACCCTAGACATTATCCTGCTGATGAAGCCTTTCTTCCCCTAATTATCCTGGATGCTTAATTCAATGCCCCTTATCCTCTCCTCCTCCTACAACCTCTCATTATCCTCCTCCTCCCTTTCCTCCATTATCCTCCCCTTTCTCATTATCCTCTTTCCTCTCTTTCCTTTTCCCCCTTCTCTTCCCCTATCCTCCTCTTCCCTCCCTCCTCCTCCCTTTTCACCTCCTTCCTCCTCCCCTTCTTTCCCCTTCCCTCCTCCTCCTCCTCCTCCTCCCTTTCCATCATCTCCTCCTCCCTCCCCTCTCCATCATCCCTTCCTCTTCCCTCCTACTCCTTCCTCCTCCTCCCCCTTCTTCCTCCTTCTCTCCCTTCCTCCCTCCCCCTTCCTCCTCCCTCCTCCTTCCTCCCTTCTTCCTCCTCTCTCCCCTCCTCCCTCCCCTCATCTTCTTCCTCCTCCCTCCCTCCCTCCCTCCCTCCTCCTCCCTCCCTCCCTCCCTCCCTCCCTCCCTCCCTCCCTCCCTCCCCTTCATCCTTCTCTTCCCTTCCCTTCCTCCTCCCTCCCTCCCTCCCCTGCCTCCTCCTCCCTCCCTCCCCTTCCTCCTCCCTACCTCCTCCTCCCTCCCTCCCCTTCCTCCTGCTCCATCAAATCAAATCAAATCAAATGTATTTATATAGCCCTTCGTACATCAGCTGATATCTCAAAGTGCTGTACAGAAACCCAGCCTAAAACCCCAAACAGCAAGCAATGCAGGTGTAGAAGCACGGTGGCTAGGAAAACTCCTAAAGGAAGAAACCTAGAGAGGAACCAAGCTATGTGGGGTGGCCAGTCCTCTTCTGGCTGTGCCGGGTGGAGATTATAACAGAACATGACCAAGATGTTCAAATGTTCATAATTGACCAGCATGGTTGAATAATAATAAGGCAGAACAGTTGAAACTGGAGCAGCAGCACGGTCAGGTGGACTGGGGACAGCAACGAGTCATCATGTCAGGTAGTCCTGGGACATGGTCCTAGGGCCCAGGTCCTCCGAGAGAGAGAAAGAAAGAGAGAAAGAGAGAATTAGAGAGAGCACACTTAAATTCACACAGGACACCGAATAGGACAGGAGAAGTATTCCAGATATAACAAACTAACCATAGCCCCCCGACACATAAACTACTGCAGCATAAATACTGGAGGTCTGGGTCTCCCTCCCCTTCCTCCTCCTCCCCTTCCTCCTCCTCCTTCCCCTTCCTCCTCCTCCATCTACCAGGCTGATTCAGTACATTCTTCCACTAGCAGGTCATACTGTTGCTGACAGTTGTACTGGCTGTTACTGACTGCCTGTATCCCAGCCCTGCAGGGTATACTGTTATACTACCGGCTGTCTGTTAGACAGACTGCTCTACTGCTGTACTGTTCTGCCTTCTCCATCCCAGTCCTAACCCCCCACAGTCATCTGTATTCAGCTCAGCCTCTCCCCTGGTACTGTTCTGCTCCATCCCAGTCCTAACCCCACAGTCATCTGTATTCAGCTCAGCCTCTCCCCTGGTACTGTTCTGCTCCATCCCAGTCCTAACCCCACAGTCATCTGTATTCAGCTCAGCCTCTCCCTAGTACTGTTCTGCTCCATCCCAGTCCTAACCCCCACAGCCATCTGTATTCAGCAAAGCCTCTCCCCTAGTACTGTTCTGCTCCATCCCAGTCCTAACCCCCACAGTCATCTGTATTCAGCTCAGCCTCTCCCCTGGTACTGTTCTGCTCCATCCAGTCCTAACCCCACAGCCATCTGTATTCAGCAAAGCTCTCTCCCCTAGTACTGTTCTGCTCCATCCCAGTCCTAACCCCCACAGCCATCTGTATTCAGCAAAGCCTCTCCCCTGGTACTGCTTGCTCCATCCCAGTCCTAACCCCCACAGCCATCTGTATTCAGCAAAGCCTCTCCCCTAGTACTGTTCTGCTCCATCCCAGTCCTAACCCCCACAGCCATCTGTATTCAGCTCAGCCTCTCCCCTGGTACTGCCTGCTCCATCCCAGTCCTAACCCCCACAGCCATCTGTATTCAGCTCAGCCTCTCCCTAGTAGTGTTCTGCTGCCTGCTCCATCCCAGTCCTAACCCCCACAGCCATCTGTATTCAGCTCAGCCTCTACCCTGGTACTGCCTGCTCCATCCCAGTCCTAACCCCCACAGCCATCTGTATTCAGCTCAGCCTCTCCCCTGGTACTGCCTGCTCCATCCCAGTCCTAACCCCCACAGCCATCTGTATTCAGCTCAGCCTCTCCCCTAGTACTGTTCTGCCCATCCCAGTCCTAACCCCCACAGCCATCTGTATTCAGCTCAGCCTCTCCCTAGTACTGTTCTGCTCCATCCCAGTCCTAACCCCCACAGCCATCTGTATTCAGCTTAGCCTCTCCCCTAGTACTGTTCTGCTCCATCCCAGTCCTAACCCCCACAGCCATCTGTATTCAGCTCAGCCTCTCCCTGGTACTGCCTGCTCCATCCCAGTCCTAACCCCCACAGCCATCTGTATTCAGCTCAGCCTCTCCCTGGTACTGCCTGCTCCATCCCAGTCCTAACCCCCACAGCCATCTGTATTCAGCTCAGCCTCTCCCTAGTACTGTTCTGCTCCATCCCAGTCCTAACCCCCACAGCCATCTGTATTCTCAGCCTCTCCCCTGGTACTGCCTGCTCCATCCCAGTCCTAACCCCCACTGCCATCTGTATTCAGCTCAGCCTCTCCCCTGGTACTGCCTGCTCCATCCCAGTCCTAACCCCCACAGCCATCTGTATTCAGCTCAGCCTCTCCCTGGTACTGCCTGCTCCATCCCGGTCCTAACCCCCACAGCCATCTGTATTCAGCTCAGCCTCTCCCCTGGTACTGCCTGCTCCATCCCAGTCCTAACCCCCCACAGCCATCTGTATTCAGCTCAGCCTCTCCTGGTACTGCCTGCTCCATCCCGGTCCTAACCCCCACAGCCATCTGTATTCAGCTCAGCCTCTCCCCTGGTACTGCCTGCTCCATCCGGTCCTAACCCCCACAGCCATCTGTATTCAGCTCAGCCTCCCCCTGGTACTGCCTGCTCCATCCCAGTCCTAACCCCCACAGCCATCTGTATTCAGCTCAGCCTCTCCCTGGTACTGCCTGCTCCATCCCAGTCCTAACCCCCACAGCCATCTGTATTGAGCTCAGCCTCTCCCCCTGTACTGTTCTTCTCCATCCCAGTCCTAACCCCCACAGCCATCTGTATTCAGCTCAGCCTCTCCCCTGGTACTGCCTGCTCCATCCCAGTCCTAACCCACACAGCCATCTGTATTCAGCTCAGCCTCTCCCCTAGTACTCTTCTGCTCCATCCCAGTCCTAACCCCCACAGCCATCTGTATTCAGCTCAGCCTCTCCCCTGGTACTGCCTGCTCCATCCCTGTCCTAACCCCCACAGCCATCTGTATTCAGCTCAGCCTCTCCACTTCGCCACTCTCTCTCACAATAATGGACAATATTTTCAGCGTGAGGATAAAAATCATTCCCCAGAGAGTTGGAGCAGAAACTGTGAATGCAAGGATGCATGGCCAGAGGAGAGGAGAGCAGAGACAGAGACGGAGAGGAGAGGAGAGGAGAGGAGAGGAGAGGAGAGGAGAGGAGGGCAGAGACAGAGACGGAGAGGAGAGGAGGGTAGAGACAGAGGAGAGGAGAGGAGAGGAGAGGAGGACAGAGACGGAGAGGAGAGGAGGGTAGAGACAGAGGAGAGGAGAGGAGAGACAGAGACGGAGAGGAGAGGAGAGGAGGGCAGAGACAGAGACGGAGAGGAGAGGAGGGTAGAGACAGAGACGGAGAGGAGAGGAGAGGAGGGCAGAGACAGAGGAGAGGAGAGGAGAGGAGGGTAGAGACAGAGACGGAGAGGAGAGGAGAGGAGAGGAGGGCAGAGACAGAGACGGAGAGGAGAGGAGGGCAGAGACAGAGACGGAGAGGAGAGGAGAGGAGGGCAGAGACAGAGACGGAGAGGAGAGGAGGGCAGAGACAGAGGAGAGGAGAGGAGAGACAGAGACGGAGAGGAGAGGAGAGGAGAGGAGGGCAGAGACAGAGACGGAGAGGAGAGGAGAGGAGAGACAGAGACGGAGAGGAGAGGAGGAGGGCAGAGACAGAGACGGAGAGGAGAGACAGAGAGGAGAGACAGAGGAGAGGAGAGACAGAGGAGAGAGGAGAGACAGAGGAGAGGAGGGCAGAGAGAGAGGGGAGAGGAGAGGAGGGGAGGGCAGAGACAGGAGAGGAGAGACAGAGGAGAGAGGGAGAGAGAGGGGAGAGGAGAGGAGGGGAGAGACAGAGGAGAGGAGAGGAGGGCAGAGACAGAGGAGGAGAGGGAGAGGGAGGACAGAGACAGAGAGAGGAGAGACAGAGGAGAGGAGAGGAGGGCAGAGACAGAGGGAGAGGGGAGAGGAGGGGCAGAGACAGAGGAGAGGGGAGAGGACAGAGACAGAGGAGAGGGAGAGGAGAGACAGAGGAGAGGAGGGAGGGAGAGAGACAGAGGCAGAGAGGGAGAGGAGAGACAGAGGAGAGGAGAGGAGGGCAGAGACAGAGACGGAGAGGAGAGGAGAGGGGGCAGAGACAGGAGAGAGGGCAGAGACAGAGGAGAGGAGAGGAGGGCAGAGACAGAGAGACGAGAGGAGAGGAGAGACAGAGGAGAGGAGAGGCAGAGACGGAGGAGGAGAGGAGAGGAGGGCAGAGACAGAGGAGAGAGGAGAGGAGAGACAGAGGGACAGAGAGGAGGGCAGAGACAGAGGAGAGGAGAGGAGGGGCAGAGACAGAGGAGAGTCCTCAGACTGACACCCTGACAGAGGAGAGTTTAGATTGAGAGGAGGGCAGAGACAGAGTTTCAGAGAGGAGAGGAGATGAGAGACAGAGGAGAGGAGAGGGGAGAGACAGAGGAGAGTGGCTCCTAGAGACAGGAGGAGAAGACTTGTGTTTCTCTCAGGCTCCTCCATGGAGAGGATGTCTGAGAGAAGGAGAGGAGGCAGAGACAGAGGAGGGAGAAGACAGAGGAGTTTCTCTTCAGCAGGCCTTCCATGTACACTAGAGTCAGGGAGAAGAGACAGAGGAGAGTGGAGAGGATCGAGGAGGAAAGACTTGTGACAGAGGAGAGGAGGCAGAGACCATGAGGACTATATGTCTGGAGAAGGACATTCACTGTGGCTCCTAGAGGAGGAGAAGACTTGTGTTTCTCCCAGGCTCCTCCATGTACACTATATGTCTGGAGAAGGACATTCACTGTGGCTCCTATCGAGGAGGAGAAGACTTGTGTTTCTCTCAGGCTCCTCCATGTACACTATATGTCTGGAGAAGGACATTCACTGTGGCTCCTATCGCAGGAGGAGAAAGTCTGTGGAAAGAACAAACATTACAGGAATCGATGAAAGGGACATACAGTAGAATGTGTGTATAGGAAACATCTATAGGGATGGTTTATGGCCCTCTGCCATAGCTGACTGTAGCAGTAGAAGACACTGTACTACTCTGGCTGGGATCCATAGATCTAGCTCTGTAGAACCACACTCTACTACTCTGTTGGATATAGGATCTAGCTCTCAGTAGAACCACACTCTACTACTCTGTCTGGAGACAGGATCTAGCTCCTACAGTAGAACCACACTCTACTACTCTGTTGTCATAGGATCTAGCTGTTTAGAACCACACTCTACTACTCTGTTGTAGATAGGATCTAGCTCAGTAGAACCACACTCTACTACTTGGAGGATATAGGATCTAGCCACAGTAGAACCACACTCTACTACCTGTTGGGATATAGGATCAGCTACAGTAGAACCACACTCTACTACTCTGTTGGATATAGGATCTAGCTACAGAAACCACACTCTACTACTCTGTTGTAGACAGGATCTAGCTACAGTAGAACCACATTATACTACTCTGTTGTAGACAGGATCTAGCACAGTAGAACCACACTCTACTACTCTGTTGGATATAGGATCTAGCTACAGTAGAACCACACTCTACTACTCTGTTGGATATAGGATCTAGCTACAGTAGAACCACACTCTACTACTCTGTTGTAGATAGGATCTAGCTACAGTAGAACCACACTCTACTACTCTGTTGTAGATAGGATCTAGCTACAGTAGAACCACACTCTACTACTCTGTTGTAGATAGATCTAGCTACAGTAGAACCACACTCTACTACTCTGTTGTATATAGGATCTAGCTATAGTAGAACCACACTCTACTACTCTGTTGTAGATAGGATCTAGCTACAGTAGAACCACATTCTACTACTCTGTTGTAGACAGGATCTAGCTACAGTAGAACCACACTCTACTACTCTGTTGTAGATAGGATCTAGCTACAGTAGAACCACACTCTACTACTCTGTTGTAGATAGGATCTAGCTACAGTAGAACCACACTCTACTACTCTGTTGTAGATAGGATCTAGCTACAGTAGAACCACACTCTACTACTCTGTTGTAGATAGGATCTAGCTACAGTAGAACCACACTCTACTACTCTGTTGTAGATAGGATCTAGCTACAGTAGAACCACATCTACTACTCTGTTGTATAGGATCTAGCTATAGAACCACACTACTACTCTGCTGTACAGGCAGCAGTAGAACCACATTCTACTACTCTGTTGTAGACAGGATCTAGCTACAGTAGAACCACACTCTAGTACATTGTAGATAGGATCTAGCTACAGTAGAACCACACTCTACTACTCTGTTGTAGATAGATCTAGCTACAGTAGAACCAGTCACTACTCTGTTGTAGATAGGATCTAGCTACAGTAGAACCACACTCTACTACCTGTTGTAGATAGGATCTAGCTACAGTAGAACCACACTCTACTACTCTGTTGTAGATAGGATCTAGCTACAGTAGAACCACACTCTACTACTCTGTTGTAGACAGGATCTAGCTACAGTAGAACCACATTCTACTACTCTGTTGTAGTTAGTATCTAGCTACAGGGCAGCAGCCATATAGTATCTAGCTACAGGGCAGCAGTCATATAGTATCTAGCTACAGGGCAGCAGTCATATAGTATCTAACTACAGGGCAGCAGTCATATAGTATCTAGTATCTAGTTACAGGGCAGCAGTCATATAGTATCTAGTATCTAGCTACAGGGCAGCAGTCATATAGTATCTAGCTACAGGGCAGCAGTCATATAGTATCTAGCTACAGGGCAGCAGTCATATAGTATCTAGCTACAGGGCAGCAGTCATATAGTATCTAGCTACAGGGCAGCAGTCATATAGTATCTAGCTACAGGGCAGCAGTCATATAGTATCTAGTATCTAGCTACAGGGCAGCAGTCATATAGTATCTAGCTACAGGGCAGCAGTCAGACCAGCTCTGTGGGGATCTATATCAGACACATTGTTTCTCTGTTTCTTATTTTTAAGGGAAATAGACTTGAACTTTGAGCTGTGAATGACTCAGTCACAGAACTGTTAGGGGAAATACACTGTGAAGGACTCAGTCACAGAGCGGTTAGGGCTCCAACACTGTGAAGGACTCAGTCACAGAGCTGTTAGGGGAAATACACTGTGAAGGACTCAGTCACAGAGCTGTTAGGGGAAATACACTGTGAAGGACTCAGTCACAGAGCTGTTAGGGGAAATACACTGTGAAGGACTCAGTCACAGAGCTGTTAGGGAAATACACTGTGAAGGACTCAGTCACAGAGCTGGTAGAGCTGGTAAATACACTGTGAAGGACTCAGTCACAGAGCTGTTAGGGCTCCAACACTGTGAAGGACTCAGTCACAGAGCTGTTAGGGGAAATACACTGTGAAGGACTCAGTCACAGAGCTGTTAGGGGAAATACACTGTGAAGGACTCAGTCACAGAGCTGTTAGGGCTCCAACACTGTGAAGGACTCAGTCACAGAGCTGTTAGGGGAAATACACTGTGAAGGACTCAGTCACAGAGCTGTTAGGGGAAATACACTGTGAAGGACTCAGTCACAGAGCTGTTAGGGGAAATACACTGTGAAGGACTCAGTCACAGAGCTGTTAGGGGAAATACACTGTGAAGGACTCAGTCACAGAGCTGTTAGGGCTCCAACACTGTGAAGGACTCAGTCACAGAGCTGTTAGGGGAAATACACTGTGAAGGACTCAGTCACAGAGCTGTTAGGGAAATACACTGTGAAGGACTCAGTCACAGAGCTGTTAGGGGAAATACACTGTGAAGGACTCAGTCACAGAGCTGTTCGGGAAATACACTGTGAAGGACTCAGTCACAGAGCTGTTAGGGGAAATACACTGTGAAGGACTCAGTCACAGAGCTGTTAGGGAAATAGACTGTGAAGGACTCAGTCACAGAGCTGGTAGGGGAAATACACTGTGAAGGACTCAGTCACAGAGCTGTTAGGGCTCCAACACTGTGAAGGACTCAGTCACAGAGCTGTTAGGGAAATACACTGTGAAGGACTCAGTCACAGAGCTGTTAGGGGAAATACACTGTGAAGGACTCAGTCACAGAGCTGTTAGGGAAATACACTGTGAAGGACTCAGTCACAGAGCTGTTCGGGAAATACACTGTGAAGGACTCAGTCACAGAGCTGTTAGGGGAAATACACTGTGAAGGACTCAGTCACAGAGCTGTTCGGGGAAATACACTGTGAAGGACTCAGTCACAGAGCTGTTAGGGGAAATACACTGTGAAGGACTCAGTCACAGAGCTGTTAGGGGAAATACACTGTGAAGGACTCAGTCACAGAGCTGTTAGGGCTCCAACACTGTGAAGGACTCAGTCACAGAGCTGTTAGGGGAAATACACTGTGAAGGACTCAGTCACAGAGCTGTTAGGGGAAATACACTGTGAAGGACTCAGTCACAGAGCTATTAGGGAAACACTGTGAAGGACTCAGTCACAGAGCTGTTAGGGGAAATACACTGTGAAGGACTCAGTCACAGAGCTGTTAGGGGAAATACACTGTGAAGGACTCAGTCACAGAGCTGTTAGGGGAAATACACTGTGAAGGACTCAGTCACAGAGCTGTTAGGGGAAATACACTGTGAAGGACTCAGTCACAGAGCTGTTAGGGCTCCAACACTGTGAAGGACTCAGTCACAGAGCTGTTAGGGAAATACACTGTGAAGGACTCAGTCACAGAGCTGTTAGGGAAATACACTGTGAAGGACTCAGTCACAGAGCTGTTAGGGGAAATACACTGTGAAGGACTCAGTCACAGAGCTGTTCGGGGAAATACACTGTGAAGAAGGACTCAGTCACAGAGCTGTTAGGGGAAATACACTGTGAAGGACTCAGTCACAGAGCTGTTAGGGGAAATAGACTGTGAAGGACTCAGTCACAGAGCTGGTAGGGGAAATACACTGTGAAGGACTCAGTCACAGAGCTGTTAGGGCTCCAACACTGTGAAGGACTCAGTCACAGAGCTGTTAGGGGAAATACACTGTGAAGGACTCAGTCACAGAGCTGTTAGGGGAAATACACTGTGAAGGACTCAGTCACAGAGCTGTTAGGGGAAATACACTGTGAAGGACTCAGTCACAGAGCTGTTCGGGGAAATACACTGTGAAGGACTCAGTCACAGAGCTGTTAGGGGAAATACACTGTGAAGGACTCAGTCACAGAGCTGTTAGGGGAAATAG
Organism: Oncorhynchus nerka; assembly: GCF_034236695.1. Taxonomy (NCBI): domain Eukaryota; kingdom Metazoa; phylum Chordata; class Actinopteri; order Salmoniformes; family Salmonidae; genus Oncorhynchus; species Oncorhynchus nerka. The sequence continues at coordinate 138,684 of NW_027040276.1, forward strand.
ACTGTGAAGGACTCAGTCACAGAGCTGGTAGGGGAAATACACTGTGAAGGACTCAGTCACAGAGCTGTTAGGGCTCCAACACTGTGAAGGACTCAGTCACAGAGCTGTTAGGGGAAATACACTGTGAAGGACTCAGTCACAGAGCTGTTAGGGGAAATACACTGTGAAGGACTCAGTCACAGAGCTGTTAGGGGAAATACACTGTGAAGGACTCAGTCACAGAGCTGTTAGGGGAAATACACTGTGAAGGACTCAGTCACAGAGCTGTTAGGGCTCCAACACTGTGAAGGACTCAGTCACAGAGCTGTTAGGGGAAATAGACTGTGAAGGACTCAGTCACAGAGCTGTTAGGGCTCCAACACTGTGAAGGACTCAGTCACAGAGCTGTTAGGGCTCTAACACTGTGAAGGACTCAGTCACAGAGCTGTTAGGGCTCTAACACTGTGAAGGACTCAGTCACAGAGCTGTTAGGGCTCCAACACTGTGAAGGACTCAGTCACAGAGCTGTTAGGGCTCCAACACTGTGCATCTCAAATGGCCCCCTAGAATTAGCCCAGGGCCCTATAGAACCCTATTCCCTATATATAGTACACTACTTTAGACCAGGGCCCTATAGAACCCTATTCCCTATATAGTGCATTACTTTAGACCAGAGCCATATAGAACCCTATTCCCTATATAGCGCACTACTTTAGACCAGGGCCCTATAGAACCCTATTCCCTATATATAGTGCACTACTTTAGACCAGGGTTCATCTGGTCAAAAGTAGAGCTCTCTGTAGGGAATAGGGTTTAATTTGGGACGAGCCTAGGAAACACCACTGTGGTGAGATTGATTTATAGGTGTTAGGAGACAATACCAGTACAATATGCTACTGTTAGCCCTAGTGAGATCTAATAGCATATGAAGCCCCTCTGTGTTTTGGCACGGACAAGGATCTGTGGACACAGAGAAACCCAAGCCGTGGGCTAATTCCATGACATCAACTCCTCTCCTCTGCCTGGCAGTGACTGGTGTATAAACACCACAGAGGAGCCAACAGCGCTCGATAACCGACCCACAAGTCTGTGAATGAATCACACTGCTGTCATCGATCAACCATCAGATACGCTTCCATCCAAACCACCTCCGGAAAGCAGCTCACTGCCAAGTGTGGAGAGGGAGGGGAGAACTGGGTCGTGACTGTAGCACAGGGAAGGAAGACAAATATACAGTTGAACCCTTCTGGTTCCAGGTAGAACCCTTGTTTCCAGGTAGAACCCTTTGGTTCCAGGTAGAACCCTTTGGTTCCAGGTAGAACCCTTTTGAGTTCCATGTAGAACCCTTTTTGGTTCCAGGTAGAACCCTTTTGAGTTCCATGTAGAACCCTTTTTGGTTCCAGGTAGAACCCATTTGGTTCCAGGTAGACCCTTTTGGTTCCAGGTAGAACCCTTCTGGTTCCAGGTAGAACCCTTTTGACTTCCATGTACAACCCTTTTGAGTTCCAGGTTGAACCCTTTTGACTTCCATGTACAACCCTTTTGGTTCCAGGTAGAACCCTTTTGACTTCCATGTAGAACCCTTTTGGTTCCAGGTAGAACCCTTTTGGTTCCAGGTAAAACCGTTTTGGATCTAGGTGAGAACCCTTTTTGGTTCCAGGTAGAACCCTTTTGACTTCCATGTAGAACCCTTTGTTCCAGGTAGAACCCTTTTGAGTTGCATGTACAACCCTTTCCACAGCGGGTTCTACATGGAACCACAAAATGTTCTACAAACCAAGGAGCTCCATCAAACCATAAAATACTGGGATCCACTTGGAACCAAAAAATGTTGTCCTATCATGGTGATATGATGGTGATATACTGGTGATATACTGGTGATATACTGGTGATATGATGGTGATGTGATGGTGATATGATGGTGATATGATGGTGACATACTGGTGATATGATGGTGATATACTGGTGATATACTGGTGATATGATGGTGATATACTGGTGATATACTGGTGATATGATGGTGATATACTGGTGATATACTGGTGATATACTGGTGATATACTGGTGATATGATGGTGATATACTGGTGATATGATGGTGATATACTGGTGATATGATGGTGATATACTGGTGATATACTGGTGATATACTGGTGATATGATGGTGATATGATGGTGATATACTGGTGATATACTGGTGATATACTGGTGATATGATGGTGATATACTGGTGATATACTGGTGATATACTGGTGATATACTGGTGATATGATGGTGATATACTGGTGATATGATGGTGATATACTGGTGATATACTGGTGATATACTGGTGATATACTGGTGATATACTGGTGATATGATGGTGATATACTGGTGATATACTGGTGATATACTGGTGATATACTGGTGATATGATGGTGATATGATGGTGATATACTGGTGATATACTGGTGATATGATGGTGATATACTGGTGATATACTGGTGATGGTGATACTGGTGATGGTGATACTGGTGATATGATGGTGATATGATGGTGATATACTATACTGGTGATATGATGGTGATATACTGGTGATATACTGGTGATATAATGATGATATGATGGTGATATGATGGATGATATACTGGTGATATGATGGTGATATACTATGGGTGATATGATGGTGATGGTGATACTGGTGATATACTGGTGATATAATGATGATATGATGGTGATATGATGGTGATATACTGGTGATACTGGTGATATGATGGTGATATACTGGTGATATATGGTGATATACTGGTGATATACTGGTGATATAATGATGATATGATGGTGATATGATGGTGATATACTGGTGATATACTGGTGATATGATGGTGATATACTGGTGATATACTGGTGATATACTGGTGATATAATGGTGATATACTGGTGATATGATGGTGATATGATGGTGATATAGTTGGTCTCATTCAGTCTGTCTGTCTCATACAGAATAATGAAATGTATTTAATCCAGACCATATACATATACAGATGGTGATATGATGGTGATATGATGGTGATATACTGGTGATATATGGTGATATACAGACCACACACCACACACCACACACCACAGACCACACACCACACACCACAGACCACACACACACAAACCAAATTATTCTCTCTTATTGAGGAGACAGCCAGGCAGTGGATGCCAAACATGGATTGGAAACAGGAGAATGTTCTGGAGAGAGAAATTTATAAACACCATTCCGCTGTGGCCTAAATAAAAGGTGAAATTAATGGAGGTATTGCTCTGCTGTCATGACAACCGGATGGTGATGGTATGTGTAGTTAGGTAAAGTGCCTCTGTCTGAACAACGTGTAGTGGCTTAGTAGAGCTGCATCTTCAGAACAGGTTCTGTTAGCCAAGTTCTGAATGCTTATGTCTACTTTGATCTCTCTGCGTCGCTGGTCTCTCCCTCTGTCTCTCCCTCTCTCTCTCTCTCTCTCTCTCTCTCTCTCTCTATCTCTGTCTCTCTGTCTCTCTCTCTCCCTCTCTCTCTCTCTCTGTCTCTCTCTCCTCTCTCTCTCTCTGTCTGATCTCTCTCTCTCTCCCTCTCTCTCTCTCTCTGTCTCTCTCTCTGGTCTCTCTCTCTGTGTCTCTCTGATGTCTCTCTCTGTCTCTCTCTGTCTCTCTTCCGTCTCTCTCGCTCTCTGTCTCTCTGTCTCTCTCTCCGCTCTCTCTCTCTCTCTCTCTGTCTCTCTGTCTCTCTCTCCGTCTCTCTCTCTCTCTTTCTCTCTGTTCTGTCTCTCTCTGTCTCTCTCTGTCTCTCTCTCTCTGTCTCTCTCTCTGTCTCTCTCTCTCTCTGTCTCTCTCTCTCTCTCTGTCTCTCTCTGTCCCTCTCTCCCTCTCTCTCTCTCTCTGTCTCTCTCTCCTCTCTCTCTCTCTCTTTCTCTCTCTGTCTCTCTCTCTCTGTCTCTCTCTGTCTCTCTCTCTCTCTGTCTCTCTCTCTCTCTCTCTCTCTCTCTGTCCCTCTCTCCCTCTCTCTCTCTCTCCGTCTCTCTCTCTCTCTCTGTCCCTCTCTCTGTCTCTCTCTCTCTCTCTCTGTCTCTCTCTGTCTCTCTCTCTCTCTCTGTATTTATTGCTCTCTGCTCCTCTCCCTCCCTCTCCCTCCTCCCTCCTCCCTCCCTCCCTCCCTCCCTCCCTCCCTCCCTCCCTCCCTCCCTCCCTCCCTCCCTCCCTTTCTCTCTCTCTCTGTCTTTCTCTCTCTTGTTCTCTCTCTCTCTTCCCCTCCCTTTCTCTCTCTCTATCTTCCCCTCTCAGCCTTGAGATAATACCCCATTTGCTCTGCCACTTAATCTGAAAATATTGAACCACTACAGTAACTAATTAGCATAGACAATTACAGCAGCAACCCACCCATCCAGCTCCTCTCCTCTCCTCTCTTCTTCTCTCTACCTGTCTGATAAACACCAAGCCTTCTCTCTATCTTTCTCTCTCTCTCTCTCTCTCTCTCTCTCTCGTTCTCTCTCTCTCTCTCTCTCTCTCTCTCTCTCTCTCTCTATATATATCTTTCTCTCTCTCGTTCTCTCTCTCTTTCTCTCTTTCTCTCTCTCTCTCTTCTCTCAATTCAATTCAAGGGCTTCATTGGCATGGTAAACATATGTTGACATTGCCAAAGCAAGTGAAATAGATAATTAACAAAAGTGAAATAAACAATACAAATGAACAGTAAACATTACACTCACAGAAGTTCCAAAGAATAGAGACATTTTTAATGTCGTGTTATGTCTATATACAGTGTTGTAACCATGTACAAACATTTAAAGTACACAAGGGAAAATAAATAAGCATAAATATGGGTTGTATTTACAATGGTGTTTGTTCTTCACTGGTTACCCTTTTCTTGTGGCAACAGGTCACAAATCTTGCTGCTGTGATGGCACAGATTGGGTTTGTTTTCAAATTCTTGGTGGATCTGTGTAATCTGAGGGAAATATGTCTCTCTAATATGGTCATACATTTTGGGCAGGAGGTTAGGAAGTGCAGCTCAGTTTCCACCTCATTTTGTGGGCAGTGAGCACATAGCCTGTCTTCTCTTGAGAGACAGGCCTCCTTACGATGGCCTTTCCAAATAGCAAGACTATGCTCACTGAGTCTGTACCTAGTCAGTCACAGTGGTCAGGTATTCTGCCACTGTGTACTCTCTGTGTAGGGCCAAATAGAATTCTAGGTTGCTCAGTTTTTTTTGTTAATTCTTTCCATTGTGTTAAGTAATTATCTTTTTGTTTTCTCATGATTTGGTTGGGTCTAATTGTGCTGTTGTCCTGGGGCTCTGTGGGGTGTGTTTGTGTTTGTGAACAGAGCCCCAGGACCAGCTTGCTTAGGGGGACTCTTCTCCAGATTAATCTCTCTGTAGGTGATGGCTTTGTTATGGAAGGTTTGGGAATCGCTTCCTTTTAGGTGGTTGTAGAATTTAATGTCTCTTTTCTGGATTTTGATAACTAGCGGGTATCAGCCTAATTCTGCTCTGCATTATTTGGTGTTCTACGTACATTGCATGCAGAATTCTGAAATAAATATCCTCAGTTTCAATTTGGTGTTTGTCCCATTTTGTTAATTCTTGGTTGGTGAGCAGAGCCCAGATCTCACAACCATAAAGGACAATGGGCTCTATGACTGATGACTGATGACTGATGACTGATGACTGATGACTTGACTCATAAAGGCTCTATGACTGATGACTGATGACTGAAGGCTCTATGACTGATAAAGGGTCTATGACTGATTCAAGTATTTATTTGCCAAATCCTAATTGGTGTGTTGAACGCATCACCGGGGGCGAACTACCTGCCCTCCAGGACACCTACACCCCCCGATGTTACAGGAAAACTACCTGCCCTCCAGGACACCTACACCCCCCGATGTCACAGGAAAACTACCTGCCCTCCAGGACACCTACACCCCCCGATGTTACAGGAAAACTACCTGCCCTCCAGGACACCTACACCCCCCGATGTTACAGGAAAACTACCTGCCCTCCAGGACACATACACCACCCGATGTTACAGGAAAACTACCTGCCCTCCAGGACACCTACACCCCCCGATGTTACAGGAAAACTACCTGCCCTCCAGGACACCTACACCCCCCGATGTCACAGGAAAACTACCTGCCCTCCAGGACACCTACACCCCCCGATGTCACAGGAAAACTACCTGCCCTCCAGGACACCTACACCCCCCGATGTCACAGGAAAACTACCTGCCCTCCAGGACACCTACACCCCCGATGTCACAGGAAAACTACCTGCCCTCCAGGACACCTACACCCCCGATGTCACAGGAAAACTACCTGCCCTCCAGGACACCTACACCCCGATGTCACAGGAAAACTACCTGCCCTCCAGGACACCTACACCCCCCGATGTTACAGGAAAACTACCTGCCCTCCAGGACACCTACACCCCGATGTTACAGGAAAAAAACTACCTGCCCTCCAGGACACCTACACCACCCGATGTTACAGGAAAACTACCTGCCCTCCAGGACACCTACACCCCCGATGTCACAGGAAAACTACCTGCCCTCCAGGACACCTACACCCCCGATGTCACAGGAAAACTACCTGCCCTCCAGGACACCTACACCCCGATGTCACAGGAAAACTACCTGCCCTCCAGGACACCTACACCCCGATGTTACAGGAAAACTACCTGCCCTCCAGGACACCTACACCCCGATGTCACAGGAAAACTACCTGCCCTCCAGGACACCTACACCCCCGATGTCACAGGAAAACTACCTGCCCTCCAGGACACCTACACCCCCGATGTCACAGGAAAACTACCTGCCCTCCAGGACACCTACACCCCGATGTTACAGGAAAACTACCTGCCCTCCAGGACACCTACACCCCGATGTTACAGGAAAACTACCTGCCCTCCAGGACACCTACACCCCCGATGTCACAGGAAAACTACCTGCCCTCCAGGACACCTACACCCCCGATGTCACAGGAAAACTACCTGCCCTCCAGGACACCTACACCCCCGATGTCACAGGAAAACTACCTGCCCTCCAGGACACCTACACCCCCGATGTCACAGGAAAACTACCTGCCCTCCAGGACACCTACACCCCCCGATGTCACAGGAAAACTACCTGCCCTCCAGGACACCTACACCACCCGATGTCACAGGAAAACTACCTGCCCTCCAGGACACCTACACCCCCCGATGTTACAGGAAAACTACCTGCCCTCCAGGACACCTACACCACCCGATGTCACAGGAAAACTACCTGCCCTCCAGGACACCTACACCCCGATGTCACAGGAAAACTACCTGCCCTCCAGGACACCTACACCCCGATGTTACAGGAAAACTACCTGCCCTCCAGGACACCTACACCCCCGATGTCACAGGAAGGCCCTCCAGGACACCTACACCCCCGATGTCACAGGAAGGCCCTCCAGGACACCTACACCCCGATGTCACAGGAAAACTACCTGCCCTCCAGGACACCTACACCCCCGATGTTACAGGAAAACTACCTGCCCTCCAGGACACCTACACCACCCGATGTCACAGGAAAACTACCTGCCCTCCAGGACACCTACACCCCGATGTCACAGGAAAACTACCTGCCCTCCAGGACACCTACACCCCCGATGTTACAGGAAAACTACCTGCCCTCCAGGACACCTACACCCCGATGTCACAGGAAGGCCCTCCAGGACACCTACACCCCCGATGTCACAGGAAGGCCCTCCAGGACACCTACACCCCGATGTCACAGGAAAACTACCTGCCCTCCAGGACACCTACACCCCGATGTTACAGGAAAACTACCTGCCCTCCAGGACACCTACACCCCCGATGTTACAGGAAAACTACCTGCCCTCCAGGACACCTACACCCCCGATGTTACAGGAAAACTACCTGCCCTCCAGGACACCTACACCCCCCGATGTTACAGGAAAACTACCTGCCCTCCAGGACACCTACACCCCGATGTTACAGGAAAACTACCTGCCCTCCAGGACACCTACACCCCGATGTTACAGGAAAACTACCTGCCCTCCAGGACACCTACACCCCCGATGTTACAGGAAAACTACCTGCCCTCCAGGACACCTACACCCCGATGTTACAGGAAAACTACCTGCCCTCCAGGACACCTACACCCCGATGTTACAGGAAAACTACCTGCCCTCCAGGACACCTACACCCCCCGATGTTACAGGAAAACTACCTGCCTCCAGGACACCTACACCCCGATGTTACAGGAAAACTACCTGCCCTCCAGGACACCTACACCCCCGATGTTACAGGAAAACTACCTGCCCTCCAGGACACCTACACCCCCGATGTTACAGGAAAACTACCTGCCCTCCAGGACACCTACACCCCCGATGTCACAGGAAAACTACCTGCCCTCCAGGACACCTACACCACCCGATGTCACAGGAAAACTACCTGCCCTCCAGGACACCTACACCCCGATGTCACAGGAAAACTACCTGCCCTCCAGGACACCTACACCCCCGATGTCACAGGAAAACTACCTGCCCTCCAGGACACCTACACCCCCGATGTCTCAGGAAAACGACCTGCCCTCCAGGACACCTACACCACCCGATGTCACAGGAAAACTACCTGCCCTCCAGGACACCTACACCCCGATGTTACAGGAAAACTACCTGCCCTCCAGGACACCTACACCCCCGATGTCACAGGAAAACTACCTGCCCTCCAGGACACCTACACCCCCCGATGTCACAGGAAGGCCCTCCAGGACACCTACACCCCCTGATGTCACAGGAAAACTACCTGCCCTCCAGGACACCTACACCACCCTATGTTACAGGAAGGCCCTCCAGGACACCTACACCCCCCGATGTCACAGGAAAACTACCTGCCCTCCAGGACACCTACACCACCCGATGTCACAGGAAGGCCCTCCAGGACACCTACACCCCCCGATGTCACAGGAAAACTACCTGCCCTCCAGGACACCTACACCACCCTATGTTACAGGAAGGCCCTCCAGGACACCTACACCACCCGATGTCACAGGAAAACTACCTGCCCTCCAGGACACCTACACCACCCGATGTCACAGGAAAACTACCTGCCCTCCAGGACACCTACACCCCCCGATGTCACAGGAAGGCCCTCCAGGACACCTACACCACCCGATGTCACAGGAAGGCCTCCAGGACACCTACACCCCCCGATGTCACAGGAAAACTACCCTATGTTACAGGAAGGCCCTCCAGGACACCTACACCACCCGATGTCACAGGAAGGCCCTCCAGGACACCTACACCCCCCGATGTCACAGGAAAACTACCTGCCCTCCAGGACACCTACACCACCCGATGTCACAGGAAGGCCCTCCAGGACACCTACACCCCCCGATGTCACAGGAAAACTACCTGCCCTCCAGGACACCTACACCACCCGATGTCACAGGAAGGCCCTCCAGGACACCTACACCACCCGATGTTACAGGAAGGCCCTCCAGGACACCTACACCACCCGATGTTACAGGAAGGCCCTCCAGGACACCTACACCACCCGATGTCACAGGAAGGCCCTCCAGGACACCTACACCACCCGATGTTACAGGAAGGCCATAAAGATCATCAAGGACAGCAACCACCCGAGCCACTGCCTGTTCACCCCGCTATCATCCAGAAGGCGAGGTCAGTACAGGTGCATCAAAGCTGGGACCGAGAGACTGAAAAACTATTTCTATCTCAAGGCCATCAGACTGTTAAACAGCAATCACTAACATTGAGTGGCTGCTGCCAACACACTGTCATTGACACTGACTCAACTCCAGCCACTTTCATAATAGAAATTGATGGGAAATGATGTAAATATATCACTAGCCACTTTAAACAATGCTACCTAATATAATGTTTACATACCCTACATTACTCATCTCATATGCATACGTATATACTGTACTCTATATCATCTACTGCATCTTTATGTAATACATGTATCACTAGCCACTTTAACTATGCCACTTTGTCTACATACTCATCTCATATGTATATACTGTACTCGATACCATCTACTGTATGCTGCTCTGTACCATCACTCATTCATATATCTTTATGTACATATTCTTTATCCCCTTACACTTGTGTCTATAAGGTAATAGTTTTGGAATTGTTAGCTAGATTACTTGTTGGTTATTACTGCATTGTCGGAACTAGAAACACAAGAATTTCGCTACACTCGCACTAACATCTGCTAACCATGTGTATGTGA
>NW_027040276.1:156428-188928 GCF_034236695.1 Oncorhynchus nerka
GTAGCAGACACAGAGACAGGTTCTAAAAGGAGTTTAGTAGCAGAGACAGAGACAGGTTCTAAAGGAGTTTAGTAGCAGAGACTGGTTCTAAAGGAGTTTAGTAGCAGACACAGAGACAGGTTCTAAAAGGAGTTTAGTAGCAGACACAGAGACAGGTTCTAAAGGAGTTTAGTAGCAGAGACTGGTTCTAAAGGAGTTTAGTAGCAGACACAGAGAGAGGTTCTAAAAGGAGTTTAGTAGCAGACACAGAGACAGGTTCTAAAGGAGTTTAGTAGCAGAGACTGGTTCTAAAGGAGTTTAGTAGCAGACACAGAGAGAGGTTCTAAAGGAGTTTAGTAGCAGAGACTGGTTCTAAAGGAGTTTAGTAGCAGACACAGAGACAGGTTCTAAAGGAGTTCAGTAGCAGAGACAGGTTCTAAAGGAGTTTAGTAGCAGACACAGAGAGAGGTTCTAAAAGGAGTTTAGTAGCAGAGACTGGTTCTAAAAGGAGTTTAGTAGCAGACACAGAGACAGGTTCTAAAGGAGTTCAGTAGCAGAGACAGGTTCTAAAGGAGTTTAGTAGCAGACACAGAGAGAGGTTCTAAAAGGAGTTTAGTAGCAGACACAGAGACAGGTTCTAAAGGAGTTTAGTAGCAGACACAGAGACAGGTTCTAAAAGGAGTTTAGTAGCAGACACAGAGACAGGTTCTAAAGGAGTTTAGTAGCAGACACAGAGACAGGTTCTAAAAGGAGTTTAGTAGCAGACACAGAGACAGGTTCCAAAGGAGTTTAGTAGCAGACACAGAGACAGGTTCTAAAGGAGTTTAGTAGCAGACACAGAGACAGGTTCTAAAGGACTTTAGTTGCAGACACAGAGACAGGTTCTAAAGGAGTTTAGTAGCAGACACAGAGACAGGTTCTAAAGGACTTTAGTTGCAGACACAGAGACAGGTTCTAAAGGACTTTAGTTGCAGACACAGAGACAGGTTTTAAAAGGAGTTTAGTAGCAGAGACGGGTTCTAAAAGGAGTTTAGTAGCAGGCACAGAGACAGGTTTTAGAAGGAGTTCAGTTTTTGCTAGCAGGAAAGACACAAATGGATTTCCTTTTCGGGAAGCAGAATGAGATTAAGGAGGAGAGGAAGTGGAGGAAGGATGTGGAGGCCCGATATCAACAAGCTCTTATTAATTAATAGTGTGTCTCAGGAAGAGGAGATTACAGGATATGAATCCCTGGGTGGCAGTCAGGAGGAGATTACAGGATATGATTCCCTTGGTGACAGGAGATTACAGGATATGATTCCCTAGTTGACAGTCAGGAGGAGATTATAGGATATGATTACCTGGGTGACAGTCAGGAGGAGATTACAGGATATGATTCCCTGGGTGACTGTCAGGAGGAGATTACAGGATATGATTCCCTGGGTGACAGTCAGGAGGAGATTACAGGATATGATTCCCTGGGTGGCAGTCAGGAGGAGATCACAGGATATGATTCCCTGGGTGACAGGAGATTACAGGATATGATTCCCTAGGTGACAGTCAGGAGGAGATTACAGGATATGATTCCCTGGGTGACAGTCAGGAGGAGATTACAGGATATGATTCCCTGGGTGACAGGAGATTATAGGATATGATTCCCTGGGTGACAGGAGATTACAGGATATGATTCCCTGGGTGACAGTCAGGAGGAGATTACAGGATATGATTCCCTGGGTGACAGGAGATTACAGGATATGCTTCCCTGGGTGACAGTCAGGAGCAGATTACAGGATATGATTCCCTGGGTGACAGGAGATTACAGGATATGATTCCCTGGGTGACAGTCAGGAGCAGATTACAGGATATGATTCCCTGGGTGACAGTCAGGAGGAGATTACAGGACATGATTCCCTAGTTGACAGTCAGGAGCAGATTACAGGATATGATTCCCTGGGTGACAGGAGATTACAGGGTATGATTCCCTGGGTGACAGTCAGGAGGAGATTACAGGATATGAATCCCTAGTTGACAGTCAGGAGCAGATTACAGGATTTGATTCCCTGGGTGACAGTCAGGAGGAGATTACAGGATTTGATTCCCTGGGTGACAGCCAGGAGGAGATTACAGGATATGATTCCCTGGGTGACAGGAGATTACAGGATATGATTCCCTAGTTGACAGTCAGGAGCAGATTACAGGATATGATTCCCTGGGTGACAGGAGATTACAGGATTTGATTCCCTGGGTGACAGTCAGGAGGAGATTACAGGATATGATTCCCTGGGTGACAGTCAGGAGGAGATTACAGGATATGATTCCCTGGTTTACAGTCAGGAGGAAATTACAGGATATGATTCCCTGGGTGACAGTCAGGAGGAGATTACAGGATATGATTCCCTGGGTGACAGTCAGGAGGAAATTACAGGATATGATTCCCTGGGTGACAGTCAGGAGGAGATTACAGGATATGATTCCCTGGGTGACAGTCAGGGGGAGATTATAGGATATGATTCCCTAGTTGACAGTCAGGAGGAGATTACAGGATATGATTCCCTGGGTGACAGTCAGGAGGAGATTACAGGATATGATTCCCTGGGTGACTGTCAGGAGGAGATTACAGGATATGATTCCCTGGGTGACAGTCAGGAGGAGATTACAGGATATTATTCCCTGGGTGACAGTCAGGAGGAAATTACAGGATATGATTCCCTGGGTGACAGTCAGGAGGAGATTACAGGATATGATTCCCTGGGTGACAGTCAGGAGGAGATTACAGGATATGATTCCCTGGGTGACAGGAGATTACAGGATATGATTCCCTGGGTGACAGTCAGGAGGAGATTACAGGATATGATTCCCTGGGTGACAGTCAGGAGGAGATTACAGGATATGATTCCCTGGGTGACAGGAGATTACAGGATATGATTCCCTGGGTGACAGTCAGGAGGAGATTACAGGATATGATTCCCTGGGTGACAGGAGATTACAGGATATGATTCCCTGGGTGACAGTCAGGAGGAGATTACAGGATATGATTCCCTGGGTGACAGTCAGGAGGAGATTACAGGATATGATTCCCTGGGTGACAGTCAGGAGGAGATTACAGGATATGATTCCCTGGGTGACAGGAGATTACAGGATATGATTCCCTGGGTGACAGTCAGGAGGAGATTACAGGATATGATTCCCTGGGTGACAGTCAGGAGGAGATTACAGGATATGATTCCCTGGGTGACAGGAGATTACAGGATATGATTCCCTGGGTGACAGTCAGGAGGAGATTACAGGATATGATTCCCTGGGTGACAGTCAGGAGGAGATTACAGGATATGATTCCCTGGGTGACAGGAGATTACAGGATATGATTCCCTGGTTTACAGTCAGGAGGAAATTACAGGATATGATTCCCATTAGCCCCTGGCCTGACATGATGAAAGTAATATTTTTCCCACAGGGGCTGTTGTTGTGGAGTCCATTCAGTGCAAAATATATATATATATATGTCATGGAAGCTGAAATTACCCAAACGAATATTTTTTTAGTTCACGTTTGATATGAATTGGAACCCCAGGTACTCGCTTTTACAATCAGTTGAAATTCTTATTAGTCGAATTTAATAATGTTATTATAATTAAATTTAAAAACATTAATTTCACCTTTATTTATTTAACCAGGTGACCAGTTGAGAACACGTTCTCATTTCCAACTGCGACCTGCCAAGATAAAGCAAAGCAGTGAGACACAAACAACAACAGAGTTACACATAAACAAACGTACAGTCAATAACACAACAGAAAAGATCTCTGGTGCTGACGAAATGTTGTGCAGCTAGAATACAGCAGGACGCCACATTGTGTTAATGAACTGTTATAATCAGCCTGGTGGCAGCAATACTTCTGCCAAGAGGAAGATTCTGCTCAGTCCACAAGCAGAGAGAGAGAGAGAGAGCTGAGAGAGGTTCAGTCCACATGCAGAGAGAGAGAGAGCTGAGAGAGGTTCAGTCCACAAGCAGAGAGAGAGAGAGAGCTGAGAGAGGTTCAGTCCACAAGCAGAGAGGGAGAGAGAGCTGAGAGAGGTTCAGTCCACAAGCAGAGAGAGAGAGAACTGAGAGAGGTTCAGTCCACAAGCAGAGAGAGAGAGAGCTGAGAGAGGTTCAGTCCACAAGCAGAGAGAGAGAGAGAGCTGAGAGAGGTTCAGTCCACAAGCAGAGAGAGAGAGAGCTGAGAGAGGTTCAGTCCACAAGCAGAGAGAGAGAGAACTGAGAGAGGTTCAGTCCAAAAGCAGAGAGAGAGAGAGCTGAGAGAGACGTCTCCATTGTGTTTCAATCTCATCACCTGTACAGGAGACAGAAGAGACGTCTCATCACACTGGACACTGATCCATCACCAAGGAACCCCAGCCTCTTCACTCCCTCCTCTGGCAGACCACATGGTAGACCACATGGTAGACCACATGGTAGACCACATGACAGACCACATGACAGACCACATGGTAGACCACATGACAGACCATATGGTAGACCACATGACAGACCACATGACAGACCACAGGGTAGACCACATGGCAGACCAAATGGTAGACCACATGACAGACCACATGGTAGACCACATGACAGGCGACATGGTAGACCACATGGTAGACCACATGACAGACCACATGGTAGACCACATGACAGACCACATGGTAGACCACATGACAGACCACATGACAGACCACATGGTAGACCACATCGCAGACCACATGGTAGACCACATGACAGACCACATGGTAGACCACATGACAGGCCACATGGTAGACCACATGGTAGACCACATGACAGACCACATGGTAGACCACATGACAGACCACATGGTAGACCACATGACAGACCACATGACAGACCACATGGTAGACCACATGACAGACCATATGACAGACCATTGGGTAGACCACATGACAGACCACATGGTAGACCACATGACAGACCACATGGTAGACCACATGACAGACCACATGGTAGACCACATGACAGACCACATGACAGACCACATGGTAGACCACATGACAGACCACATGGTAGACCACATGACAGACCACATGGTAGACCACATGGTAGACCACATGACAGACCATATGGTAGACCACATGACAGACCACATGACAGACCACATGGTAGACCACATGACAGACCACATGGTAGACCACATGACAGACCACATGGTAGACCACATGACAGACCACATGGTAGACCACATGGCAGACCCCATGACAGACCACATGGTAGGCCACATGGCAGACCACATGACAGACCACATCGTAGACCACAGGTAGACCACATGACAGACCACATGGTAGACCACATGACAGACCACATGACAGACCACATCGTAGACCACATGGTAGACGACATGGTAGTCCACATGGTAGACCACATGACAGACCATATGGTAGACCACATGACAGCACACATGACAGACCACATGACAGACCACATGGTAGACCACATGACAGGCCACATGGTAGACCACATGGTAGACCACATGACAGACCACGTGACAGACCACATGGTAGACCACATGGTAGACCACATGACAGACGACATGGTAGACCACATGACAGACAACATGGCAGACCACATGGTAGACCACATGACAGACCACATGGTAGACCACATGACAGACCATATGGTAGACCACATGACAGACCACATGGTAGACCACATGGTAGACCACATGACAGACCACATGACAGACCACATGACAGACCACATGGTAGACCACATGACAGACCACATGACAGACCATATGGTAGACCACATGACAGACCACATGGTAGACCACATGACAGACCACATGGTAGACCACATGACAGACCACATGACAGACCACATGGTAGACCACATGACAGACCATATGACAGACCACATGGTAGACCACATGGTAGACCACATGACAGACCACATGGTAGACCACATGACAGACCACATGGCAGACCACATGACAGACCACATGGTAGACCACATGGTAGACCACATGACAGACCACATGACAGACCACATGGTAGACCACATGGTAGACCACATGACAGACCACATGACAGACCACATGGTAGACCACATGGCAGACCACATGGTAGACCACATGACAGACCACATGGTAGCCCACATGACAGGCCACATGGTAGACCACATGGTAGACCACATGACAGACCACATGGTAGACCACATGACAGACCACATGGTAGACCACATGACAGACCACATGACAGACCACATGGTAGACCACATGACAGACCACATGATAGACCACATGACAGGCCACATGGTAGACCACATGACAGACCACATGGTAGACCACATGACAGACCACATGGTAGACCACATGACAGACCATATGGTAGACCACATGACAGACCACATGACAGACCACATGGTAGACCACATGGCAGACCACATGATAGACCACATGACAGACCACATGGTAGACCACATGACAGACCACATGGTAGACCACATGGCAGACCACATGACAGACCACATGGTAGGCCACATGGCAGACCACATGACAGACCACATCGTAGACCACAGGTAGACCACATGACAGACCACATGGTAGACCACATGACAGACCACATGACAGACCACATCGTAGACCACATGGTAGACGACATGGTAGTCCACATGGTAGACCACATGACAGACCACATGGTAGACCACATGACAGACCACATGACAGACCACATGGTAGACCACGTGGTAGACCACATGACAGACCACATGGTAGACCACATGGTAGACCACATGACAGGCCACATGGTAGACCACATGGTAGACCACATGACAGACCACATGGTAGACCACATGGTAGACCACATGACAGACCACATGACAGACCACATGCTAGACCACATGACAGACCACATGACAGACCACATGGTAGACCACATGGTAGACCACATGACAGACCACATGGTAGACCACATGACAGACAACATGGCAGACCACATGGTAGACCACATGACAGACCACATGGTAGACCACATGACAGACCATATGGTAGACCACATGACAGACCACATGACAGACCACATGACAGACCACATGACAGACCACATGGTAGACCACATGACAGACCACATGACAGACCACATGACAGACCATATGGTAGACCACATGACAGACCACATGGTAGACCAATGACAGACCACATGGTAGACCACATGACAGACCACATGGTAGACCACATGACATACCATATGACAGACCACATGGTAGACCACATGGTAGACCACATGACAGACCACATGGTAGACCACATGACAGACCACATGGCAGACCACATGACAGACCACATGGTAGACCACATGACAGACCACATGACAGACCACATGGTAGACCACATGGTAGACAGGAACAGGAAGGGCTGGGTGTAACAGGAAGGACTGGGTCTAGCAGGAAGGACTCGGTCTAACAGGAAGGGCTGGGTCTAACAGGAAGGACTGGGTTTAACAGGAAGGACTGGGTCTAACAGGAAGGACTGGGTCTAACAGGAAGGACTGGTTCTAACAGGAAGGGCTGGGTCTAACAAGATTGGTACCCTATTCCCTATGTAGTGCACTAACCCCATAAGGTCCTGGTCTAAAGTAGGACTCTATGCAGGGGATAGTTCCATTTGGGATGCAAAGCTTGACTTTTAGCCAGAGACGGTCTCTTTCTACTCCATCTGCAGGAAGGACTGGGTCTAACAGGAAGGACTGGGTCTAACAGGAAGGACTGGGTCTAACAGGAAGGAATGGGTCGAACAGGAAGGACTGGGTCTAACAGGAAGGACTGGGTCTAACAGGAAGGAATGGGTCGAACAGGAAGGAATGGGTCTAACAGGAAGGACTGGGTCTAACAGGAAGGACTGGGTCTAACAGGAAGGAATGGGTCGAACAGGAAGGACTGGGTCTAACAGGAAGGAATGGGTCGAACAGGAAGGACTGGGTCTAACAGGAAGGAATGGGTCGAACAGGAAGGACTGGGTCTAACAGGAAGGAATGGGTCGAACAGGAAGGACTGGGTCTATCAGGAAGGACTGGGTCGAACAGGAAGGACTGGGTCTAACAGGAAGGAATGGGTCGAACAGGAAGGACTGGGTCTAACAGGAAGGAATGGGTCGAACAGGAAGGACTGGGTCTATCAGGAAGGACTGGGTCGAACAGGAAGGACTGGGTCTAACAGGAAGGACTGGGTCGAACAGGAAGGACTGGGTCTAGCAGGAAGGACTGGGTCGAACAGGAAGGACTGGGTCTAACAGGAAGGACTGGGTCGAACAGGAAGGACTGGGTCTAACAGGAAGGAATGGGTCGAACAGGAAGGACTGGGTCTAACAGGAAGGAATGGGTCGAACAGGAAGGACTGGGTCTAACAGGAAGGATCTGTCAGCATGGTTATTAGAGCAATGTTCTTTAACAGGAAGGAATAGGAGGGAAGAGGAGCGGAGGGAGGGAGGGAGGGATGGAGGGAGGGAGAGGAGGGGAGAGGAGAGGAGGGAAGGGGAGGGGAGGGAGGGAGGGAGGGAAAGGAGGGGAGGGAGGGAGGGAGGGAGGGAGAGGAGAGGAGAGAGGGAGGGAGGGAGGAGGGAGGGAGGGAGGGAGGGAGGGAGGGAGGAGAGGGAGAGGAGAGGAGAGGAGAGGAGAGAGAGGGAGAGGAGAGAGAGAGAGGAGAGGGAGGGAGGGAGGGAGGGAGGGAGAGGAGAGGGAGAGGAGGGAGGAGGGGAGAGGAGAGGAGAGAGGGAGGGAGGGAGGGAGGGAGGAGGGAGAGGAGGGAGGGAGGGAGGGAGGGAGAAGAGGGGAGAGGAGGGGAGGGGAGAGGAGAGGAGAGGAGAGAGGGAGGGAGGGAGGGGAGGGGAGGGGAGAGAGGGAGGGAGGGAGGAGAGGAGGGGAGAGGAGGGGAGGGGAGAGGAGAGGAGAGGAGGGAGGAGGAGGGAGGGAGGGAGGGAGGGAGGGAGGGAGGGAGGGGAGGGGAGGGGAGGGAAGAGGAGGGAGGGAGGGAGGGAGGGAGGGAGGGAGAGGAGGGAGGGAGGGAGGGAGGGAGGGAGAGGAGAGGAGGGAGAGGAGAGGAGAGGAGGGAGGGAGGGAGGGAGGGAGGGAGGGAGAGGAGGGGAGAAAGGAAGAGGAAAGTTGGGAGGGACAGAGTCCCCAAAGCAGATGGCTTAATTAGCACAATGAAGACACTGAATCTGTCAAAGGATACCTGCCAAATGACAAACTATTACCTACATAGTGCACTAATTTAGACCAAATGGACCACTAATCCCTACATACTCAAAACAAATCAAATCACATTTTATTGGTTACATACACATGGTTAGCAGATGTTATTGGTCACATGGTTAGCAGATGTTATTGGTTACATACACATGGTTAGCAGATGTTATTGGTCACATACACATGGTTAGCAGATGTTATTGGTCACATGGTTAGCAGATGTTATTGGTTACATACACATGGTTATCAGATGTTATTGGTTACATACACATGGTTAGCAGATGTTATTGGTCACATACACATGGTTAGCAGATGTTAATGGTCACATGGTTAGCAGATGTTATTGGTTACATACACATGGTTAGCAGATGTTATTGGTCACATACACATGGTTAGCAGATGTTATTGGTCACATACACATGGTTATCAGATGTTATTGGTCACATGGTTAGCAGATGTTATTGGTCACATGGTTAGTAGATGTTATTGGTCACATGGTTAGCAGATGTTATTGGTCACATACACATGGTTAGCAGATGTTATTGGTCACATACACATGGTTAGTGGATGTTATTGGTCACATGGTTAGTAGATGTTATTGGTCACATGGTTAGTAGATGTTATTGGTCACATGGTTAGCAGATGTTATTGGTCACATACACATGGTTAGTAGATGTTATTGGTCACATGGTTAGCAGATGTTATTGGTCACATACACATGGTTAGCAGATGTTAATGGTTACATACACATGGTTAGCAGATGTTATTGGTCACATACACATGGTTATCAGATGTTATTGGTTACATACACATGGTTAGCAGATGTTATTGGTCACATGGTTAGCAGATGTTATTGGTCACATACACATGGTTAGCAGATGTTATTGGTCACATGGTTAGCAGATGTTATTGGTCACATACACATGGTTATCAGATGTTATTGGTCACATACACATGGTTAGCAGATGTTAATGGTCACATGGTTAGCAGATGTTATTGGTAACATACACATGGTTAGCAGATGTTAATGGTCACATACACATGGTTAGCAGATGTTAATGGTCACATACACATGGTTAGCAGATGTTATTGGTCACATACACATGGTTAGCAGATGTTATTGGTCACATACACATGGTTAGCAGATGTTATTGGTCACATACACATGGTTAGCAGATGTTATTGGTTACATAGACATGGTTAGCAGATGTTAATGGTCACATACACATGGTTAGCAGATGTTATTGGTCACATACACATGGTTATCAGATGTTATTGGTTACATACACATGGTTAGCAGATGTTATTGGTCCCATACACATGGTTAGCAGATGTTATTGGTCACATGGTTAGCAGATGTTATTGGTCACATGGTTAGCAGATGTTATTGGTCACATGGTTAGCAGATGTTATTGGTCACATGGTTAGCAGATGTTATTGGTCACATGGTTAGCAGATGTTATTGGTCACATGGTTAGCAGATGTTATTGGTCACATGGTTAGCAGATGTTATTGGTCACATGGTTAGCAGATGTTATTGGTCACATGGTTAGCAGATGTTAATGGTCACATGGTTAGCAGATGTTATTGGTCACATACACATGGTTAGCAGATGTTATTGGTAACATACACATGGTTATCAGATGTTATTGGTCACATACACATGGTTATCAGATGTTATTGGTTACATACACATGGTTAGCAGATGTTATTGGTCCCATACACATGGTTAGCAGATGTTATTGGTCACATGGTTAGCAGATGTTATTGGTCACATGGTTAGCAGATGTTATTGGTCACATACACATGGTTAGCAGATGTTATTGGTCACATGGTTAGCAGATGTTATTGGTCACATGGTTAGCAGATGTTAATGGTCACATGGTTAGCAGATGTTATTGGTCACATACACATGGTTAGCAGATGTTATTGGTCACATACACATGGTTATCAGATGTTATTGGTCACATACACATGGTTAGTAGATGTTATTGGTCACATGGTTAGCAGATGTTAATGGTCACATACACATGGTTAGCAGATGTTATTGGTCACATGGTTAGCAGATGTTATTGGTCACATGCGCATGGTTAGCAGATCCTATTGGTCACATGGTTAGCAGATGTTATTGGTCACATGAGCATGGTTAACAGATGTTATTGGTTACATACACATGGTTATCAGATGTTATTGGTCACATGGTTAGTAGATGTTATTGGTCACATACACATGGTTAGTAGATGTTATTGGTCACATACACATGGTTAGCAGATGTTATTGGTCACATGGTTAGCAGATGTTATTGGTCACATACACATGGTTAGCAGATGTTATTGGTCACATACACATGGTTAGCAGATGTTATTGGTCACATACACATGGTTAGCAGATGTTAATGGTCACATACACATGGTTAGCAGATGTTATTGGTCACATACACATGGTTAGCAGATGTTAATGGTCACATACACATGGTTAGCAGATGTTATTGGTCACATACACATGGTTAGCAGATGTTATTGGTCACATGGTTAGCAGATGTTAATGCGAGAGTAGCGAAACACTTGTGCTTCTAGTTCTGACAGTGCAGTAATATCTAACAAGTAATCTAACAATTCCCCAACAACTACCTGATACACACACATCTAAAGGGGTGAATGAGAATATGTACATATAAATACATGGATGATCGATGGCCGAGCGGCACAGGCAAGATGCAGTAGATGGTATAGAGTACAGTATTTACATAGACTAGATGCAGTAGATGGTATAGAGTACAGTATTTACATAGACTAGATACAGTAGATGGTATAGAGTACAGTATTTACATAGACTAGATGCAGTAGATGGTATAGAGTACAGTATTTACATAGACTAAGATGCAGTAGATGGTATAGAGTACAGTATTTACATAGACTAAGATGCAGTAGATGGTATAGAGTACAGTATTTACATATGAGATGAGTAATGCATAGACTATATGCAGTAGATGGTATAGAGTACAGTATTTACATAGACTAAGATGCAGTAGATGGTATAGAGTACAGTATTTACATAGACTAAGATGCAGTAGATGGTATAGAGTACAGTATTTACATAGACTAAGATGCAGTAGATGGTATAGAGTACAGTATTTACATAGACTAAGATGCAGTAGATGGTATAGAGTACAGTATTTACATAGACTAAGATGCAGTAGATGGTATAGAGTACAGTATTTACATAGACTAAGATGCAGTAGATGGTATAGAGTACAGTATATACATATGAGATGAGTAATACATAGACTAGACGCAGTAGATGGTATAGAGTACAGTATTTACATAGACTAAGATGCAGTAGATGGTATAGAGTACAGTATTTACATAGACTAAGATGCAGTAGATGGTATAGAGTACAGTATTTACATAGACTAAGATGCAGTAGATGGTATAGAGTACAGTATTTACATAGACTAAGGTGCAGTAGATGGTATAGAGTACAGTATATACATATGAGATGAGTAATACATAGACTAAGACGCAGTAGATGGTATAGAGTACAGTATTTACATATGAGATGAGTAATGCATAGACTAGATGCAGTAGATGGTATAGAGTACAGTATTTACATAGACTAAGATGCAGTAGATGGTATAGAGTACAGTATTTACATAGACTAAGATGCAGTAGATGGTATAGAGTACAGTATTTACATAGACTAAGATGCAGTAGATGGTATAGAGTACTGGCTGAGCGGCACAGACAAGGTGCATTAGATGGTATAGAGTGCAGTATATACATATGAGATGAGTAATGCATAGACTAGATGCAGTAGATGGTGTAGAGTACAGTATTTACATATGAGATGAGTAATGCATAGACTAGATGCATTAGATGGTATAGAGTACAGTATTTACATATGAGATGAGTAATGCATAGACTATGATGCAGTAGATGGTATAGAGTACAGTATTTACATAGACTAAGATGCAGTAGATGGTATAGAGTACAGTATTTACATAGACTAAGATACAGTAGATGGTATAGAGTACAGTATTTACATATGAGATGAGTAATACATAGACTAGATGCAGTAGATGGTATAGAGTACAGTATTTACATAGACTAAGATACAGTAGATGGTATAGAGTGCAGTATATACATATGAGATGAGTAATACATAGACTAGACGCAGTAGATGGTATAGAGTACAGTATTTACATATGAGATGAGTAATGCATAGACTAGATGCAGTAGATGGTATAGAGTACTGGCTGAGCGGCACAGACAAGGTGCAGTAGATGGTATAGAGTGCAGTATATACATATGAGATGAGTAATGCATAGACTAAGACGCAGTAGATGGTATAGAGTACAGTATTTACATAGACTAAGATACAGTAGATGGTATAGAGTACAGTATTTACATAGACTAAGATGCAGTAGATGGTATAGAGTACAGTATTTACATAGACTAAGATGCAGTAGATGGTATAGAGTACAGTATTTACATAGACTAAGATGCAGTAGATGGTATAGAGTACAGTATTTACATAGACTAAGATGCAGTAGATGGTATAGAGTACAGTATTTACATAGACTAGACGCAGTAGATGGTATAGAGTACAGTATTTACATAGACTAAGATGCAGTAGATGGTATAGAGTACAGTACATACATATGATATGAGTAATGCATAGACTAAGATGCAGTAGATGGTATAGAGTACAGTATATACATATGAGATGAGTAATGGCTGAGCGGCATAGGCAAGATGCAATATATAATACAGTATGTACATATGAGATGAGTAATGCATAGGCAAGATGCAGTAGATGGTATAGAGTACAGTATTTACATATGAGATGAGTAATGCATAGACTAAGATGTTAGTGGCCAGTGATTTGGGTCAGTATGTTGGCAGCAGCCACTCAATGTTAGTGGCCAGTGATTTGGGTCAGTATGTTGGCAGCAGCCACTCAATGTTAGTGGCCAGTGATTTGGGTCAGTATGTCAGTAATGTTAGTGGCCAGTTAGCAGCCACTCAATGTTAGTGGCCAGTGATTTGGGTCAGTATGTTGGCAGCAGCCACTCAATGTTAGTGGCCAGTGATTTGGGTCAGTGTGTTGGCAGCAGCCACTCAATGTTAGTGGCCAGTGATTTGGTCATAGATGGCAGCAGCCACTAATGTTAGTGGCCAGTGATTTGGGTCAGTATGTTGGCAGCAGCCACTCAATGTTAGTGGCCAGTGATTTGGGTCAGTATGTTGGCAGCAGCCACTCAATGTTAGTGGCCAGTGATTTGGGTCAGTATGTTGGCAGCAGCCACTCAATGTTAGTGGCCAGTGATTTGGGTCAGTATGTTGGCAGATTGTTAGTGGCCAGTGATTTGGGTCAGTATGTTGGCAGCAGCCACTAAGATGCAATGTTAGTGGCCAGTGATTTGGGTCAGTATGTTGGCAGCAGCCACTCAATGTTAGTGGCCAGTGATTTGGGTCAGTATGTTGGCAGCAGCCACTCAATGTTTAGTGGCCAGTGATTTGGGTCAGTATGTTGGCAGCAGCCACTCAATGTTAGTGGCCAGTGATTTGGGTCAGTGTGTTGGCTCAATGTTAGTGGCCAGTGATTTGGGTCAGTATGTTGGCAGCAGCCACTCAATGTTAGTGGCCAGTGATTTGGGTCAGTATGTTGGCAGCAGCCACTCAATGTTAGTGGCCAGTGATTTGGGTCAGTATGTTGGCAGCAGCCACTCAATGTTAGTGGCCAGTGATTTGGGTCAGTATGTTGGCAGCAGCCACTCAATGTTAGTGGCCAGTGATTTGGGTCAGTATGTTGGCAGCAGCACTCAATGTTAGTGGCCAGTGATTTGGGTCAGTATGTTGGCAGCAGCCACTCAATGTTAGTGGCCAGTGATTTGGGTCAGTATGTTGGCAGCAGCCACTCAATGTTAGTGGCCAGTGATTTGGGTCAGTATGTGGCAGCAGCCACTCAATGTTAGTGGCCAGTGATTTGGGTCAGTATGTTGGCAGCAGCCACTCAATGTTAGTGGCCAGTGATTTGGGTCAGTATGTTGGCAGCAGCCACTCAATGTTAGTGGCCAGTGATTTGGGTCAGTATGTTGGCAGCAGCCACTCAATGTTAGTGGCCAGTGATTTGGGTCAGTACTCAATGTTAGTGGCCAGTGATTTGGGTCAGTATGTTGGCAGCAGCCACTCAATGTTAGTGGCCAGTGATTTGGGTCAGTATGTTGGCAGCAGCCACTCAATGTTAGTGGCCAGTGATTTGGGTCAGTATGTTGGCAGCAGCCACTCAATGTTAGTGGCCAGTGATTTGGGTCAGTATGTTGGCAGCAGCCACTCAATGTTAGTGGCCAGTGATTTGGGTCAGTATGTTGGCAGCAGCCAATGTTAGTGGCTCAATGTTAGTGGGCCAGTGATTTGGGTCAGTATGTTGGCAGCAGCCACTCAATGTTAGTGGCCAGTGATTTGGGTCAGTATGTTGGCAGCAGCCACTCAATGTTAGTGGCCAGTGATTTGGGTCAGTGTGTTGGCAGCAGCCACTCAATGTTAGTGGCCAGTGATTTGGGTCAGTATGTTGGCAGCAGCCACTCAATGTTAGTGGCCAGAGATTTGAGTCAGTGTGTTGGCAGCAGCCACTCAATGTTAGTGGTGGCTGTTTAACAGTCTGATGGCCTTGAGATAGAAGCTCTTTTTCAGTCTCTCGGTCCCAGCTTTGATGCACCTGTACTGACCTCGCCTTCTGGATGATAGCGGGGTGAACAGGCAGTGGTTCGGGTGGTTGATGTCCTTGATGATCTTTTTGGCCTTCCTGTAACATCGGGTGGTGTAGGTGTCCTGGAGGGCAGGTAGTTTGCCCCCGGTGATGCGTTGTGCAGACTACCCTCACTACCCTCTGGAGAGCCTTGTGGTTGAGGGCGGTGCAGTTGCCGTACCAGGCTGTGATACAGCCCGACAGGATGCTCTCGATTGTGCATCTGTAAAAGTTCGTCAGGGTTTCGGGTGACAAGCCACATTTCTTCAGCCTCCTGAGGCACAATGTTAGACCAAACAGAACCCTATTCCCTAAATAGTGCAGTACATTAGACCAAATGGAACCCTATTCCCTACACAGTGCACTACTTTAGACCAAATGGAACCCTATTCCCTACATAGTGCACTACATTAGACCAAATGGAACCCTATTCCCTACATAGTGCACTACATTAGACCAGGACCATTTGGGCAGCACACAAGGTAAGGTATCACCAAGGTTGTACAGGGGACCTGGGGAACAGGGTTTTCCTAATGTGTGCTTGAATACATTCTAGCTTGGAGTTTGGCAGTTGACTGTAAAAACCTCAGTGACCCCATTTGAGGTAGAATTACCCACCAGGGGAACCAATACAGACGGTTCAGTTTACACACGGACCAGAGGAACCAATACCCACAGTTTACACACGGACCAGAGGAACCAATACCCACAGTTTAGACACGGACCAGAGCAACCAATACCGGACCAGAGGAACCAATACCCACAGTTTACACACGGACCAGAGGAACCAATACCCACAGTTTACACACGGACCAGGGGAACCAATACCCACAGTTTAGACACGGACCAGAGGAACCAATACCCACAGTTTAGACACGGACCAGAGGAACCAATACCCACAGTTTACACACGGACCAGGGGAACCAATACCCACAGTTTACACACGGACCAGGGGAACCAATACCCACAGTTTACACACGGACCAGAGGAACCAATACCAGACCAGAGGAACCAATACCCACAGTTTACACACAGACCAGAGGAACCAATACCCACAGTTTACACACGGACCAGGGGAACCAATACCCACAGTTTAGACACGGACCAGGGGAACCAATACCCACAGTTTACACACGGACCAGGGGAACCAATACCCACAGTTTACACACGGACCAGAGGAACCAATACCCACAGTTTACACACGGACCAGAGGAACCAATACCCACAGTTTACACACGGACCAGGGGAACCAATACCCACAGTTTACACACGGACCAGTGGAACCAATACCCACAGTTTACACACGGACCATAGGAACCAATACCGGACCAGAGGAACCAATACCCACAGTTTACACACGGACCAGAGGAACCAATACCCACAGATTACACACGGACCAGAGGAACCAATACCAGACCAGGGGAACCAATACCCACAGTTTACACACGGACCAGGGGAACCAATACCCACAGTTTACACACGGACCAGAGGAACCAATACCCACAGTTTAGACACGGACCAGAGGAACCAATACCCACAGATTACACACGGACCAGGGGAACCAATACCCACAGTTTACACAAGGACCAGGGGAACCAATACCAGACCAGAGGAACCAATACCCACAGTTTACACACGGACCAGAGGAACCAATACCAGACCAGGGGAACCAATACCCACAGTTTACACACGGACCAGGGGAACCAATACCCACAGTTTACACACGGACCAGAGGAACCAATACCAGACCAGGGGAACCAATACCCACAGTTTACACACGGACCAGGGGAACCATTACCCACAGTTTACACACGGACCAGAGGAACCAATACCCACAGTTTACACACGGACCAGAGGAACCAATACCAACAGTTTACACACGGACCATAGGAACCAATACCGGACCAGAGGAACCAATACCCACAGTTTACACACGGACCAGAGGAACCAATACCTACAGTTTAGACACGGACCAGAGGAACCAATACCCACAGTTTACACACGGACCAGAGGAACCAATACCGGACCAGGGGAACCAATACCCACAGTTTACACACGGACCAGAGGAACCAATACCCACAGTTTACACACGGACCAGGGGAACCAATACCCACAGTTTACACACGGACCAGGGGAACCAATACCCACAGTTTACACACGGACCACAGGAACCAATACCCACAGTTTACACACGGACCAGAGGAACCATTACCAGACCAGAGGAACCGATACCCACAGTTTACACACGGACCAGAGGAACCAATACCCACAGTTTACACACGGACCAGAGGAACCAATACCGGACCAGGGGAACCAATACCCACAGTTTAGACACGGACCAGGGGAACCAATACCCACAGATAACACACGGACCAGGGGAACCAATACCCACAGTTTACACACGGACCAGGGGAACCAATACCGGAACAGAGGAACCAATACCCACAGTTTACACACGGACCAGAGGAACCAATACCAGACCAGAGGAACCAATACTCACAGTTTACACACGGACCAGAGGAACCAATACCAGACCAGAGGAACCAATACCGGACCAGGGGAACCAATACCCACAGTTTACCCACGGACCAGAGGAACCAATACCAGACCAGAGGAACCAATACCCACAGTTTACACACGGACCAGAGGAACCAATACCCACAATTTACACACGGACCAGAGGAACCAATACCCACAGTTTAGACACGGACCAGAGGAACCAATACCCACAGTTTACACACGGACCAGAGGAACCAATACCGGACCAGGGGAACCAATACCCACAGTTTACACACGGACCAGAGGAACCAATACCCACAGTTTACACACGGACCAGGGGAACCAATACCCACAGTTTACACACGGACCAGGGAACCAATACCCACAGTTTACACACGGACCAGAGGAACCAATACCCACAGTTTACACACGGACCAGAGGAACCATTACCAGACCAGAGGAACCAATACCCACAGTTTACACACGGACCAGAGGAACCAAAGCCACAGTTTACACACGGACCAGAGGAACCAATACCGGACCAGGGGAACCAATACCCACAGTTTAGACACGGACCAGGGGAACCAATACCCACAGATAACACACGGACCAGGGGAACCAATACCCACAGTTTACACACGGACCAGGGGAACCAATACCGGAACAGAGGAACCAATACCCACAGTTTACACACGGACCAGAGGAACCAATACCAGACCAGAGGAACCAATACCCACAGTTTACACACGGACCAGAGGAACCAATAACAGACCAGAGGAACCAATACCGGACCAGGGGAACCAATACCCACAGTTTACCCACGGACCAGAGGAACCAATACCAGACCAGAGGAACCAATACCCACAGTTTACACACGGACCAGAGGAACCAATACCCACAGTTTACACACGGACCAGAGGAACCAATACCCACAGTTTACACACGGACCAGAGGAGCCAATACCGGAACAGAGGAACCAATACCCACAGTTTACACACGGACCAGAGGAACCAATACCAGACCAGAGGAACCAGTTTACACACGGACCAGAGGAACCAATACCAGACCAGAGAGAACCAATACCGGGACCAGGGGAACCAATACCCACAGTTTACCCACGGACCAGAGGAACCAATACCAGACCAGAGGAACCAATACCCACAGTTTACACACGGACCAGAGGAACCAATACCCACAGTTTACACACGGACCAGAGGAACCAATACCAGACAGAGGAACAGTTTACACACGGACCAGGGGAACCAATACCCACAGTTTACACACGGACCAGAGGAACCAATACCCACAGTTTACACACGGACCAGAGGAACCAATACCCACAGTTTACACACGGACCAGGGGAACCAACACCCACAGATTACACACGGACCAGAGGAACCAATACCCACAGTTTACACACGGACCAGGGGAACCAATACCCACAGAGGAACCTGTGTGTGAGCGCTGAGACAGGCCTCCCAACACAGAGCTAAATTAAGGGCAACTGGTCAGAGTGATGCTGCTGTAACACTCTCTCTGAATGAGATGTGCGAACACTATTCCCTATATGGTGCCCTACTTTAGACCAAATGGAACCCTATTCCCTACATAGTGCACAGTGAAGAGCACGTTTTACCAGTCCTGTCTGGTCCAGCGACGGTGGGTTTGTGCCCAGAGGCGACGTTGTTGCCGGTGATGTCTGGTGAGGACATATCTTACAACAGGCCTACAAGCCCTCAGTCTAGCCTCTTTCAGCCTATTGCGGACAGCCTGAGCACTGATGGAGGGATTGTGCGTTCCTGGTGTAACTTGAGCAGTTGTTGTTGCCATCCTGTACCTGTCCCGCAGGTGTGATGTTCAGATGTACCAATCCTGTGCAGGTGTTGTTACACGTGGTCTGCCACTGCGAGGACGATCAGCTGTCCGTCCTGACTCCCTGTAGCGCTGTCTTAGGCGTCTCACAGTACGAACATTGCAATTTATTGTAGTCCTCATGCCTTCTTGCAGAATGCCTTAGGCACAATCACACAGATGGGCATCTTTCTTTTGGT
This sequence comes from Oncorhynchus nerka, assembly GCF_034236695.1. NCBI lineage: Eukaryota > Metazoa > Chordata > Actinopteri > Salmoniformes > Salmonidae > Oncorhynchus > Oncorhynchus nerka. Next base: position 176,915 of record NW_027040276.1, read on the forward strand.
GTTTTTCAGAGTCAATAGAAAGGCCTCTTTAGTGTCCTAAGTTTTCATAAGTTTTCATAACTGTGACCTTAATTGCCTACCGTCTGTAAGCTGTTAGTGTCTTAACGAACGTTCCACAGGTGCATGTTCATGAATTGTTTATGGTTCATTGAACAAGCATGGAAACAGTGTTTAAACCCTTTACAATGAATATCTGTGAAGTTATTTGGATTTATCTTTAAAAGACAGGGTCCTGAAAAAGGGGTGTTCCTTTTGTTGCTGAGTTTATATTAACTACAGTAACAGTCTGCTTCTATAGTCTCTCTCTCTCTCTCTCTCTCTCTCTCTCTCTCTCTCTCTCTCTCTCTCTCTCTCTCTCTCTCTCTGTCTCTCTCTCTGTCTCTCTCCTCTCTCTGTCTCTGTCTCTCTCTCTCTGTCTGTCTCTCTGTCTCTCCTCTCTGTCTGTCTCTCTCTCTCTCTCTGTCTCTCTTCCTCTCTCCTGTCTCTCTCTCTCTGTCTCCGCCGCAGCCCGTCTGGTGTTCAACCTTCCCAAGTTCTCTCACGTCACCCCGCTCCTCCGCTCTCCACTGGCTTCCAGTTGAAGTCGCATCCGCTACATGACCATGGTGCTTGCTACGGAGCTGTGAGGGGAACGGCACCTCAGTACCTCCAGGCTCTGATCAGGCCCTACACCCAAACAAGGGCACTGCGTTCATCCACCTCTGGCCTGCTCGCCTCCCTACCACTGAGGAAGTACAGTTCCCGCTCAGCCCAGTCAAAACTGTTCGCTGCTCTGGTCCCCCAATGGTGGAACAAACTCCTCACGACGCCAGGACAGCGGAGTCAATCACCACCTTCCGGAGACACCTGAAACCCCACCTCTTTAAGGAATACCTAGGATAGGATAAAGTAATCCTTCTCACCCCCCCTTAAAAGATTTAGATGCACTACTGTTCCACTGGATGTCATAAGGTGAATGCACCAATTTGTAAGTCGCTCTGGATAAGAGTGTCTGCTAAATGACTTAAATGTAAATGTTAAATGTCTGTCTCTATCTCTTCTCTCTGTCTCTCTCTCCTCTCTCTCTCTCTCTCTCTCTCTCTCTCTGTCTCTGTTTCTCTCCTCTCTCTGTCTCTCTGTCTCTGTCTCTCCTCTCTTCTCCTCTCTCTGTCTCTCTCACTCTGTCTCTGTCTCTCTCCTCTCTGTCTCTGTCTCTCCTCTCTCTGTCTCTGTCCTCCTCTCTCTGATCTGTGTGTCTCTCCCTCTCTCTGTCTCTGTCTCCTATCTCTGACTCTGTCTCTCTCCTCTCTCTTCTATCCTCTCTCTGTCTCCTCTCTCTCTGTCTCTCCTCTGTCTCTGTCTCTATCTCCTCTCTCTGTCTCTCTCTGTCTCTCTGTCTCTCCTCTCTCTGTCTCTCCTCTCTCTGTCTCTGTCTCTGTCTCTCCTCTCTCTGTCTCTCCTATCTCTGACTGTGTCTCTCCTCTCTCTGTCTCTCCTCTCTCTGTCTCCTATCTCTGTCTCTCTCCTCTGTCTCTCTCTCTCTCTCTCTCTCTGTCTCTGTCTCTCTATCTCTGTCTCTCCTCTGTCTCTCTCTCTCTCTGTGTCTCTCTCTCTCTCTGTCTCTCTCTGTCTCTGTCTCTATCTCTCTCTCTGTCTCTCTCCTCTCTCTGTCTCTCCTCTCTCTGTCTCTCTCTCTCTCTCTCTCTCTCTCTCTCTGTCTCTGTCTCTATCTCCTCTCTGTCTCTCTCCTCTCTCTGTCTCTCCTCTCTCTCTCTGTCTCTCTCTCCTCTCTGTCTCTGTGTCTCTGTCTCTCCTATCTCTGACTGTGTCTCTCCTATATCTGTCTCACCTCTCTCTGACTGTGTCTCTCCTCTCCCTGTCTCTCCTCTCTCTGTCTCCTATCTCTGTCTCTCTTCTGTCTCTCTCTCTCTCCTCTCTCTGTCTCTCCTCTCTCTGTCTCCTATCTCTGTCTCTCCTCTGTCTCTCTCTCTCTCCTCTCTCTGTCTCTCCTCTCTCTGTCTCTCCTCTGTCTCTCTCTCTCCTCTCTCTGTCTCTCCTCTCTCTGTCTCTCCTCTGTCTCTCGCTCCTCTCTCTGTCTCTCCTATCTCTGACTCTGTGTCTCTTTCCTCTCTCTGTCTTTCTCTCTCCCTCTCCCTCTCCCACCTATGAGGCATACCAAACCAATTTTCAGTGCTGTTCTCAGAGGCAGTGTGTAGAATGGCAGCTCAGGGCCAGAGAGTGTTGGCATGTTTCCATGTTAAAAACCTCAATAAGACCAGAGGTGCTTGTCAAACAGCCCATTGCAGACCTGATCTGTCACTCAGTGCATTAGTTGTCACTCAGTCACTTAGCTGTCACTCAGTGCATTAGCAAAAGAAAAGCAGAGCAGTGAGCACACAGAAAACGGCACCCAACACAAAAGCCACAGGACACAAAGTTATTGGGGAAATAATCTCATTTTGAGTTGTGAGTTGGGACTTCGTCATCCACCGGCCGGCCACTCAGTCAGTCGGTGCTTGTGAGGAAATGGACAATGGCCAGTGTCGAATCTCTAGAGTAACTGGAAGGGTAATGGACAGTATCTAAACTCTAGAGTAACTGGAAGGGTAATGGACAGTATCTAAACTCTAGAGTAACTGACCAGGGTAAAGGACAGTATCTAAACTCTAGAGTAACTGGAAGGGTAATGGACAGTATCTAAACTCGAGTAACTGACCAGGGTAATGGACAGTATCTAAACTCTAGAGTAACTGACCAGGGTAAAGGACAGTATGTAAACTCTAGAGTAACTGGAAGGGTAAAGGACAGTATCTAAACTCTAGAGTAACTGACCAGGGTAATGGACAGTATCTAAACTCTAGAGTAACTGGCAGGGTAAAGGACAGTATCTAAACTCTAGAGTAACTGACCAGGGTAATGGACAGTTTCTAAACTCTAGAGTAACTGACCAGGGTAATGGACTGTATCTAAACTCTAGAGTAACTGACCAGGGTAAAGGACAGTATCTAAACTCTAGAGTAACTGGAAGGGTAATGGACAGTATCTAAACTCTAGAGTAACTGGAAGGGTAAAGGACAGTATCTAAACTCTAGAGTAACTGACCAGGGTAATGGACAGTATCTAAACTCTAGAGTAACTGACCAGGGTAAAGGACAGTATCTAAACTCTAGAGTAACTGGAAGGGTAATGGACAGTATCTAAACTCTAGAGTAACTGATCAGGGTAAAGGACAGTATTTAAACTCTAGAGTAACTGACCAGGGTAAAGGACAGTATCTAAACTCTAGAGTAACTGACCAGGGTAATGGACAGTATCTAAACTCTAGAGTAACTGGAAGGGTAAAGGACAGTATCTAAACTCTAGAGTAACTGGAAGGGTAAAGGACAGTATCTAAACTCTAGAGTAACTGACCAGGGTAAAGGACAGTATCTAAACTCTAGAGTAACTGACCAGGGTAATGGACAGTATCTAAACTCTAGAGTAACTGGCAGGGTAATGGACAGTATCTAAACTCTAGAGTAACTGGCCAGGGTAAAGGACAGTATCTAAACTCTAGAGTAACTGGAAGGGTAATGGAAAGTATCTAAACTCTAGAGTAACTGACCAGGGTAACGGACAGTATCTAAACTCTAGAGTAACTGGAAGGGTAAAGGACAGTATCTAAACTCTAGAGTAACTGGCCAGTGTAAAGGCCAGTATCCTAACTCTAGAGGAACTGTTTGTGGGGCCAGTCCTTAGGAGACTGAACGAGGTTAGTTACAGGTTACATCTTATTAACACCTCGTTCCATGTGTCTCTCCTCAGGCCGTGGTTGACTGGCCCGCTCCAGGAGTCTGAGGTGCGGGAGGTTCCTCTGCCCCCTCAATTGACATTGAGGGGGCTCCAAACTGGATTTGAGGCGTCGGGCGAGGGGCCTTTAGTACCTCGTGGAGTGGGAGGGGTAAGGACCGGAGGAGTGGTGCAGGAAAATGGCCATAACTCAAAAAGCGTTGAGACCTCGACGCCATCTTGTTCAAATAACTGCCCATTATGCCAAACCTATGCTCACTAAGTTTCGTCTTCAAAGTCTTTTCCGTTTACGTCGTGATTGGTGATGTTTTGTACATTTGCAATATGGAGTTTCTCATCAACCATACAGCAAATGCCAAAATGTTCCCTTCATGTATGTAATATACTGTGGGCTCTACTGGCCCTCCCTGTTCCCTACTCAATATACTGTGGGCTCTACTGGCCCTCCCTGTTCCCTATGTAATATACTGTGGGCTCTACTGGCCCTCCCTATTCCCTATGTAATGTACTGTGGGCTCTACTGGCCCTCCCTGTTCCCTATGTAATATACTGTGGGCTCTACTGGCCCTCCCTGTTCCCTATGTAATATACTGTGGGCTCTACTGGCCCTCCCTGTTCCCTATGTAATATACTGTGGGCTCTACTGGCCCTCCCTGTTCCCTACTCAATATACTGTGGGCTCTACTGGCCCTCCCTGTTCCCTACCCAATATACTGTGGGCTCTACTGGCCCTCCCTGTTCCCTATGTAATATACTGTGGGCTCTACTGGCCCTCCCTGTTCCCTATGTAATATACTGTGGGCTCTACTGGCCCTCCCTATTCCCTATGTAATGTACTGTGGGCTCTACTGGCCCTCCCTGTTCCCTACTCAATATACTGTGGGCTCTACTGGCCCTCCCTGTTCCCTATGTAATATACTGTGGGCTCTACTGGCCCTCCCTGTTCCCTATGTAATATACTGTGGGCTCTACTGGCCCTCCCTGTTCCCTACTCAATATACTGTGGGCTCTACTGGCCCTCCCTGTTCCCTATGTAATATACTGTGGGCTCTACTGGCCCTCCCTGTTCCCTATGTAATATACTGTGGGCTCTACTGGCCCTCCCTATTCCCTATGTAATATACTGTGGGCTCTACTGGTCCCCCCTCTTCCCTACTCAATATACTGTGGGCTCTACTGGCCCTCCCTGTTCCCTATGTAATATACTGTGGGCTCTACTGGCCCTCCCTGTTCCCTATGTAATATACTGTGGGCTCTACTGGCCCTCCCTGTTCCCTACTCAATATACTGTGGGCTCTACTGGCCCTCCCTGTTCCCTATGTAATATACTGTGGGCTCTACTGGCCTCCTGTTCCCTATGTAATATACTGTGGGCTCTACTGGCCCTCCCTATTCCCTATGTAATATACTGTGGGCTCTACTGGTCCCCCTCTTCCCTACTCAATATACTGTGGGCTCTACTGGCCTCCCTGTTCCCTATGTAATATACTGTGGGCTCTACTGGCCCTCCCTGTTCCCTATGTAATATACTGTGGGCTCTACTGGCCCTCCCTGTTCCCTACTCAATATACTGTGGGCTCTACTGGCCCTCCCTGTTCCCTATGTAATATACTGTGGGCTCTACTGGCCCTCCCTGTTCCCTATGTAATATACTGTGGGCTCTACTGGCCCTCCCTGTTCCCTATGTAATATACTGTGGGCTCTACTGGCCCTCCCTGTTCCCTATGTAATATACTGTGGGCTCTACTGGCCCTCCCTGTTCCCTACTCAATATACTGTGGGCTCTACTGGCCCTCCCTGTTCCCTACTCAATATACTGTGGGCTCTACTGGCCCTCCCTGTTCCCTACTCAATATACTGTGGGCTCTACTGGCCCTCCCTGTTCCCTACTCAATATACTGTGGGCTCTACTGGCCCTCCCGGTTCCCTATGTAATATACTGTGGGCTCTACTGGCCCTCCTTGTTCCCTATGTAATATACTGTGGGCTCTAATGGCCCTCCCTGTTCCCTACTCAATATACTGTGGGCTCTACTGGCCCTCCCTGTTCCCTATGTAATATACTGTGGGCTCTACTGGCCCTCCCTGTTCCCTATGTAATATACTGTGTGCTCTACTGGCCCTCCCTGTTCCCTACTCAATATACTGTGGGCTCTACTGGTCCCCCCTCTTCCCTACTCAATATACTGTGGGCTCTACTGGCCCTCCCTGTTCCCTACTCAATATACTGTGGGCTCTACTGGCCCTCCCTGTTCCCTACTCAATATACTGTGGGCTCTACTGGCCCTTCTTGTTCCCTACTCAAGATACTGTGGGCTCTACTGGCCCTTCTTGTTCCCTACTCAATATACTGTGGGCTCTACTGGCCCTCCCTGTTCCCTACTCAATATACTGTGGGCTCTACTGGCCCTCCCTGTTCCCTACTCAATATACTGTGGGCTCTACTGGCCCTCCCGGTTCCCTATGTAATGTACTGTGGGCTCTACTGGCCCTCCCTATTCCCTATGTAATGTACTGTGGGCTCTACTGGCCCTCCTTGTTCCCTACTCAATATACTGTGGGCTCTACTGGTCCCCCCTCTTCCCTATGTAATATACTGTGGGCTCTACTGGCCCTCCCTGTTCCCTACTCAATATACTGTGGGCTCTACTGGCCCACCCTGTTCCCTACCCAATATACTGTGGGCTCTACTGGCCCACCCTGTTCCCTACCCAATATACTGTGGGCTCTACTGGCCCTCCCTGTTCCCTATGTAATATACTGTGGGCTCTACTGGCCCTCCCTGTTCCCTATGTAATATACTGTGGGCTCTACTGGCCCTCCCTGTTCCCTATGTAATATACTGTGGGCTCTACTGGCCCTCCCTGTTCCCTATGTAATATACTGTGGGCTCTACTGGCCCTCCCTATTCCCTATGTAATATACTGTAGGCTCTACTGGCCCTCCCTATTCCCTATGTAATATACTGTGGGCTCTACTGGCCCTCCCTATTCCCTATGTAATATACTGTGGGCTTTACTGGCCCTCCCTATTCCCTATGTAATATACTGTGGGCTCTACTGGCCCTCCCTATTCCCTATGTAATATACTGTGGGCTCTACTGGCCCTCCCTGTTCCCTACTCAATATACTGTAGGCTCTACTGGCCCTCCCTATTCCCTATGTAATATACTGTGGGCTCTACTGGCCCTCCCTGTTCCCTATGTAATATACTGTGGGCTCTACTGGCCCTCCCTGTTCCCTATGTAATATACTGTGGGCTCTACTGGCCCTCCCTGTTCCCTATGTAATATACTGTGGGCTCTACTGGCCCTCCCTGTTCCCTACTCAATATACTGTAGGCTCTACTGGCCCTCCCTGTTCCCTATGTAATATACTGTGGGCTCTACTGGCCTCCCTGTTCCCTATGTAATATACTGTGGGCTCTACTGGCCCTCCCTGTTCCCTATGTAATATACTGTGGGCTCTACTGGCCCTCCCTGTTCCCTATGTAATATACTGTGGGCTCTACTGGCCCTCCCTGTTCCCTATGTAATATACTGTGGGCTCTACTGGCCCTCCCTATTCCCTATGTAATATACTGTGGGCTCTACTGGCCCTCCCTGTTCCCTATGTAATATACTGTGGGCTCTACTGGCCCTCCCTGTTCCCTACTCAATATACTGTAGGCTCTACTGGCCCTCCCTGTTCCCTATGTAATATACTGTGGGCTCTACTGGCCCTCCCCCTATGTAATATACTGTGGGCTCTACTGGCCCTCCCTGTTCCCTATGTAATATACTGTGGGCTCTACTGGCCCTCCCTGTTCCCTATGTAATATACTGTGGGCTCTACTGGCCCTCCCTGTTCCCTATGTAATATACTGTGGGCTCTACTGGCCCTCCCTATTCCCTATGTAATATACTTCTCTACTATTCCCTATGTAATATACTGTGGGCTCTACTGGCCCTCCCTGTTCCCTACTCAAGATATTGTGGGCTCTACTGGCCCTCCTTGTTCCCTACTCAATATACTGTGGGCTCTACTGGCCCTCCTTGTTCCCTACTCAATATACTGTGGGCTCTACTGGCCCTCCTTGTTCCCTACTCAATATACTGTGGGCTCTACTGGCCCACCCTGTTCCCTACTCAAGATACTGTGGGCTCTACTGGCCCTCCCTGTTCCCTACTCAATATACTGTGGTCTCTACTGGCCCACCCTGTTCCCTACTCAAGATACTGTGGGCTCTACTGGCCCTCCCTGTTCCCTACTCAATATACTGTGGGCTCTACTGGCCCACCCTGTTCCCTACTCAATATACTGTGGGCTCTACTGGCCCTCCCTGTTCCCTACTCAAGATATTGTGGGCTCTACTGGCCCTCCCTGTTCCCTATGTAATGCACTGTGGGCTCTACGTGCTCTTCCTATTCCCTATGTAATGTACTGTGGGCTCTACGGGCCCTCCCTGTTCCCTATATATGATCACTCGTTGCAGGAAAGAGAGGTGTTCTACTACTGAGAGGTGTTCTACTACTGAGAGGTGTTCTACTGAGAGGTGTTCTACTGAGAGGTGTTCTACTGAGAGGTGTTCTACTGAGAGGTGTTCTCCTACTGAGAGGTGTTCTACTGAGAGGTGTTCTCCTACTGAGAGGTGTTCTACTGAGAGGTGTTCTACTGAGAGGTGTTCTACTACTGAGAGGTGTTCTACTACTGAGAGGTGTTCTACTGAGAGGTGTTCTACTACTGAGAGGTGTTCTACTGAGAGGTGTTCTACTACTGAGAGGTGTACTACTGAGAGGTGTTCTACTGAGAGGTGTTCTCCTACTGAGAGGTGTTCTACTGAGAGGTGTTCTACTACTGAGAGGTGTTGTACTGAGAGGTGTTCTACTACTGAGAGGTGTTCTACTACTGAGAGGTGTTCTACTGAAAGGTGTTCTACTACTGAGAGGTGTTCTAGTACTGAGAGGTGTTCTGAGAGGTGTTCTACTACTGAGAGGTGTTCTACTGAGAGGTGTTCTACTACTGAGAGGTGTTCTACTACTGAGAGGTGTTCTACTACTGAGAGGTGTTCTACTACTGAGAGGTGTTCTACTGAGAGGTGTTCTACTGAGAGGTGTTCTAAGAGGTGTTGTACTGAGAGGTGTTCTACTGAGAGGTGTTCTACTACTGAGAGGTGTTCTACTACTGAGAGGTGTTCTACTGAGAGGTGTTCTACTACTGAGAGGTGTTCTACTGAGAGGTGTTCTACTACTGAGAGGTGTTCTGAGAGGTGTTCTACTGAGAGGTGTCTACTACTGAGAGGTGTTCTACTGAGAGGTGTTCTACTACTGAGAGGTGTTCTACTGAGAGGTGTTCTACTAATGAGAGGTGTTCTACTACTGAGAGGTGTTCTACTGAGAGGTGTTCTACTACTGAGAGGTGCTCTACTGAGAGGTGTTCTACTACTGAGAGGTGTTCTACTACTGAGAGGTGTTCTACTGAGAGGTGTTCTACTACTGAGAGGTGTTCTACTACTGAGAGGTGTTCTACTACTGAGAGGTGTTCTACTGAAAGGTGTTCTACTACTGAGAGGTGTTCTACTACTGAGAGGTGTTCTACTGAGAGGTGTTCTACTACTGAGAGGTGTTCTACTGAGAGGTGTTCTACTACTGAGAGGTGTTCTACTACTGAGAGGTGTTCTACTGAGAGGTGTTCTACTACTGAGAGGTGTTCTACTGAGAGGTGTTCTACTACTGAGAGGTGTTCTACTACTGAGAGGTGTTCTACTGAGAGGTGTTCTACTACTGAGAGGTGCTCTACTGAGAGGTGTTCTACTACTGAGAGGTGTTCTACTACTGAGAGGTGTTCTACTACTGAGAGGTGTTCTACTGAGAGGTGTTCTACTACTGAGAGGTGTTCTACTGAGAGGTGTTCTACTACTGAGAGGTGTTCTACTGAGAGGTGTTCTACTACTGAGAGGTGTTCTACTACTGAGAGGTGTTCTACTGAGAGGTGTTCTACTACTGAGAGGTGTTCTACTACTGAGAGGTGTTCTACTGAGAGGTGTTCTACTACTGAGAGGTGTTCTACTACTGAGAGGTGTTCTACTGAGAGGTGTACTACTACTGAGTGGTGTTCTCTGTTATTGACCAATAGGCTCTGAGGATCTGAACAGTATTGATTATGTATCAGCTCAGAGCTTAATCTTCAGACTTCTATCACTGCACTCCTGACCAGAATCCCGTCTCTCTTCAATAGAGAGATGCCTCAATAAAGACCGTACAAGAGGAGGTTTAACTTTCAATGGAAATCATGTTGTCGTGACCACAATGCAGTCAGGAATCAGTCTGTTTGCTCTTCCATTCGTGGGACCATTTGATTCTCTCTAGACGCTCGTCTGTGTCGTATTCATCACATGATCATTCTGTCAGATCTAGATACAGTCGTACCAACAGGAGGCAGGGGTCCTGAGGTGTATCTGACAGACTTCAGACAGAAACACAAACCCTGGCTGATCCAAAACCAACTTGATCAAACATTAGGGAAGAGAGGCTCTCACCATCACAGTGTTTGTTTTCAACCCGTTTCCTGCAACTTATTGACCTACCAGGGTGATAGGTAGAGATCGCTGCTCTGCTCCTCAATGGATGGTATGATTTATTAATGCTCTGCAGTGGAGCAATCAGCCGATGTTTCAGATTCAACCTGTCAGTCATTGGCATTATTTAAGTGCTGTGAGAGACGGGGGAGGGATAAGGGAAGAGAGAGAGGGATGGAGAGAAGAGACAGTCCATCATTCCTCTCCGTCTCCTCTAATACTATCTGACAGACCTCCTTAGAGGGATGGAGCAGCCTGGTAACCACTGTACTGAACAACACTTAATGACCACCTCTACTGTCACTGGTATAGAGGGATGGAGTCACCTCTACTGGTATAGAGGGATGGAGTCACCTCTACTGGTATAGAGAGAGATGGAGTCACCTCTACTGGTATAGAGGGATGGAGTCACCTCTACTGGTATAGAGGATGGAGTCACCTCTACTGGTATAGAGGGATGGAGTCACCTCTACTGGTATAGAGGGATGGAGTCTCCTCTACTGGTATAGAGGGATGGAGTCACCTCTACTGGTATAGAGGGATGGAGTCCCCTCTACTGGTATAGAGGGATGGAGTCCCCTCTACTGGTATAGAGGGATGGAGTCACCTCTACTGGTATAGAGGGATGGAATACCCTCTACTGGTATAGAGGGATGGAGTCCCCTCTACTGGTATAGAGGGATGGAGTCTCCTCTACTGGTATAGAGGGATGGAGTCACCTCTACTGGAATACCCTCTACTGGTATAGAGGATGGAGTCACCTCTACTGGTATAGAGGATGGAGTCACCTCTACTGGTATAGAGGATGGAGTATCCTGCTACATGCTGTACAGTATTATTCAACACCTAATGTTGACCTCCCTGTAGCAGGCACTTCAACAACCAGTTGGCCCATTACATGGCCAGACCTGATGCTTCACGAGATGTTTTCTCTCATACTGTATGAAGCCAGGCGATTACTCAGAGAGATGAGGCATTGATATACTTTGTCAGATGAAGTACTTCGCCCTGTCTGTGTTGTCTCTCTTGCTCTCAGTCTGTGTGTTGCAGAGTCCTCTTGGATTCTTAAAGCATGTGACCTAGGTCTCTCTGTCTGTCTGTCTCTCTGTCTCTCTGTCTCTCTGTCTCTCTCTCTCTCTCTCTTCTGTCTCTGTCTCTCTGTCTCTGTCTCTCTGTCTCTCTCTCTCTCTTTCTGTCTCTGTCTCTGTCTCTCTGTCTCTGTCTCTCTGTCTTTCTCTCTCTCTGTCTCTCTTCTGTCTGTCGTCTGTCTCTCTGTCTCTCTGTCTCTCTGGTCTATGTCTCTCTCTTCTCTCTCAGTATTGGCATGGGAAACATTGGCAAGTGAGGTAGATAATATACAAAAGTGAAAATAAACAATAAAATTTAACAGTAAACATTACACATACAAAAGTTTAAAAACAATAAAGACATTACAAATGTCATATTATATATATATATGTGCAAATGGTTAATAATTTTGTGACTAGGGGGCAGTATTTTCATTTTTGGAAAAATAACGTTCCCGTAGTAAGCGGGATATTTTGTCAGGACAAGATGCTAGAATATGCATATAATTGACAGCTTAGGATAGAAAACACTCTAATGTTTCCAAAACTGTAAAAATATTGTCTGTGAGTATAACAGAACTGATATTGCAGGCGAAAGCCTGAGAAAAATCCAATCAGGAAGGGA
>NW_027040276.1:193928-225138 GCF_034236695.1 Oncorhynchus nerka
GGCCTATCGGTATGTGTCTCTGGTCTCGCAGGCCTATCAGTATGTGTCTCTGGTCTCGCAGGCCTAGGCCTCGGTATGTGTCTCTGGTCTCGCAGGCCTATCAGTATGTGTCTCTGGTCTCGCAGGCCTATCGGTATGTGTCTCTGGTCTCGCAGGCCTATCAGTATGTGTCTCTGGTCTCGCAGGCCTATCGGTATGTGTCTCTGGTCTCGCAGGCCTATCGGTATGTGTCTCTGGTCTCGCAGGCCTATCGGTATGTGTCTCTGGTCTCGCAGGCCTATCGGTATGTGTCTCTGGTCTCGCAGGCCTATCGGTATGTGTCTCTGGTCTCGCAGGCCTATCGGTATGTGTCTCTGGTCTCGCAGGCCTATCGGTATGTGTCTCTGGTCTCGCAGGCCTATCGGTATGTGTCTCTGGTCTCGCAGGCCTATCGGTATGTGTCTCTCTGGTCTCTGGTCAGGCCTATCGGTATGTGTCTCTGGTCTCGCAGGCCTATCGGTATGTGTCTCTGGTCTCGCAGGCCTATCGGTATGTGTCTCTGGTCTCGCAGGCCTATCGGTATGTGTCTCTGGTCTCGCAGGCCTATCGGTATGTGTCTCTGGTCTCGCAGGCCTATCGGTATGTGTCTCTGGTCTCGCAGGCCTCGGTATCGGTCTGTGTCTCTGGTCTCGCAGGCCTATCGGTATGTGTCTCTGGTCTCGCAGGCCTATCGGTATGTGTCTCTGGTCTCGCAGGCCTATCGGTATGTGTCTCTGGTCTCGCAGGCCTATCGGGTCTGTGTCTCTGTGTCTCTGGTCAGGCCTATCGGTATGTGTCTCTGGTCTCGCAGGCCTATCGGTATGTGTCTCTGGTCTCGCAGGCCTATCGGTATGTGTCTCTGGTCTCGCAGGCCTATCGGTATGTGTCTCTGGTCTCGCAGGCCTATCGGTATGTGTCTCTGGTCTCGCAGGCCTATCGGTATGTGTCTCTGGTCTCGCAGGCCTATCGGTATAGGCCTCGGTATGTGTCTCTGGGCCTCTCGCAGGCCTCGGTATCGGTCTCGCAGGCCTGTCTCTGGTCTCGCAGGCCTATCGGTATGTGTCTCTGGTCTCGCAGGCCTATCGGTATGTGTCTCTGGTCTCGCAGGCCTATCGGTATGTGCCTCTGCTCTCTGTGTATCTTTGTGATGTAGCAGCTCTGCAGAGAAGCACTGAATCAATAGCAGTTAATTTCAGACCACACTGGTATCCACTGACAGTGTCTCAGGTCCTGGGGAGATATTTGATGTGGATAATCAGGACACCTCCTGTTAAGGCCCTGGGACACTCCAGGACACAGATAAAGAATAGGATTATGCTCTCATCTTCTGTCTCTCAGTTCACTGATCAACGACTCCATCTTTGGCCTGAAATCAAAGGCACCCTATTCCCTACACGGTGCACTACTTTGCTAGTTCTAACAGCTTTCAGAGTGAGTTGATGTATTCGGAAGTACTGATGAAGACGCAGAACAGACACAGCTGTTTTTTGCAGAGGAGAGGAGCTGAATAATTTGGGCTCTTCTTGAAGACGGTCTGAGTGGAAGCACTCAGAGTTTGCAAAGCTGTCATCAAGGCAAAGGGTGGCTACTTTGAAGAATCTCAAACATAAAATATATTTTGATTTGTTGAACACTTTTTTTGGTTACTACATGATTCCATATGTGTTATTTCATAGTTTTGATGACTTCCCTATTATTCTACCATGTAGAAAATAGTGAACATAAAAACTAGATCTGTAGATACAGTTGAAGTCAGAAGTTCACATACACTTAGGTTGGAGTCATTAAAACTCGTTTTTCAACCAATACACACATTTCTTGTTAAACAAACTATAGTTTTGGCAAGTCGGTTAGGACATCTACTTTGTGCAATGACACAAGTAATTTTTCCAACAAAGATTATTTCACTTATAATTCACTGTATTACAATTCCAGTGTCCAATTCCACTTCCAATTCCACTCCACAAATGTCTTGTTAACAAACTATAGTTTTGGCCTTTAAACAGCTTGGAAAATTACAGCAAATGATGGCATGGCTTTAGAAGCTTCTGATAGGCTAATTGACATCATTTGAGTCAATTGGAGGTGGGCAGATCTGAAAAAGCAAGTGTGAGCAAGGAGGCCTACAAACCTGACTCAGTTACACCAGCTCTGTCAGGAGGAATGGGCCAACACTCACCCAACTTATTGTGGGAAGCTTGTGGAAGGCTACCCAAAACGTTTGACCCAAGTTAAACAATTTAAAGACAATGCTACCAAATACTAATTGAGTGTATGTAAACGTCAGACCCACTGGGAATGTGATGAAAGAAATAAAAGCTGAAATAAATCATTCTCTCTACTATTATTCTGACATTTCACATTCTTAAAATAAAGTGGTGATCCTAACTGACCTAAAACAGGGAATTTTTACTGGGATTAAATGTCAGGAATGTTAAAGTGGACATGTAAAAGTGGACATGTAAAGGTGGACATGTTAAAGTGGACATGTTAAAGTGGACATGAGTGGACATGTTAAAGTGGACATGTTAAAGTGGACATGTAAAAGTGGACATGTTAAAGTGGACATGAGTGGACATGTTAAAGTGGACATGTTAAAGTGGACATGTTAAAGTGGACATGTAAAAGTGGACATGTTAAAGTGGACATGTTAAAGTGGACATTTAAAAGTGGACATGAGTGGACATGTTAAAGTGGACATGTTAAAGTGGACATGTTAAAGTGGACATGTTAAAGTGGACATGAGTGGACATGTTAAAGTGGACATGTTAAAGTGGACATGTTAAAGTGGACATGTAAATGTGGACATGTTAAAGTGGACATGTTAAAGTGGACATGAGTGGACATGTAAAGGTGGACATGTTAAAGAGGACATGTTAAAGTGGACATGTTAAAGAGGACATGTTAAAGTGGACATGTTAAAGTGGACATGAGTGGACATGTAAAAGTGGACATGTTAAAGTGGACATGTAAAAGTGGACATGTTAAAGTGGACATGTAAAAGTGGACATGTAAAAGTGGACATGTTAAAGTGGACATGTAAAAGTGGACATGTTAAAGTGGACATGTTAAAGTGGACATGTTAAAGTGGACATGTAAAAGTGGACATGTTAAAGTGGACATGTTAAAGTGGACATGTAAATGTGGACATGTTAAAGTGGACATGTTAAAGTGGACATGTTAAAGTGGACATGTTAAAGTGGACATGTAAATGTGGACATGTTAAAGTGGACATGAGTGGACATGTAAAGGTGGACATGTTAAAGTGGACATGAGTGGACATGTTAAAGAGGACATGTTAAAGTGGACATGTTAAAGTGGACATGAGTGGACATGTTAAAGTGGACATGTTAAAGTGGACATGAGTGGACATGTAAAAGTGGACATGTTAAAGTGGACATGTAAAAGTGGACATGTAAAAGTGGACATGTTAAAGTGGACATGTTAAAGTGGACATGTAAAAGTAGTGAAAAGTGGACATGAGTTGTTAAAGTGGACATGTTAAAGTGGACATGTTAAAGTGGACATGTAAATGTGGACATGTTAAAGTGGACATGTTAAAGTGGACATGAGTGGACATGTTAAAGTGGACATTTTAAAGTGGACATGTTAAAGTGGACATGTTAAAGTGGACATGAGTGGACATGTTAAAGTGGACATGTAAAAGTGGACATGTTAAAGTGGACATGTTAAAGTGACATTTAAAAAGTGGACATGTTAAAGTGGACATGTTAAAGTGGACATGAGTGGACATGTTAAAGTGGACATGTTAAAGTGGACATGTTAAAGTGGACATGTAAATGTGGACATGTTAAAGTGGACATGTTAAAGTGGACATGTTAAAGTGGACATGTTAAAGTGGACATGAGTGGACATGTTAAAGTGGACATGTTAAAGTGGACATGAGTAAAGACATGTTAAAGTGGACATGTTAAAGTGGACATGTTAAAGTGGACATGTAAATGTGGACATGTTAAAGTGGACATGTTAAAGTGGACATGTTAAAGTGGACATGTTAAAGTGGACATGTAAATGTGGACATGTTAAAGTGGACATGTTAAAGTGGACATGAAAGTGGACATGTTAAAGTGACATGTTAAAGTGGACATGTTAAAGTGGACATGTTAAAGTGGACATGTTAAAGTGGACATGTTAAAGTGGACATGTTAAAGTGGACATGTTAAAGTGGACATGAGTGGACATGTTAAAGTGGACATGTTAAAGTGGACATGTTATAGTGGACATGAGTGGACATGTTAAAGTGGACATGTAAAAGTGGACATGTTAAAGTGGACATGTTAAAGAGGACATGTTAAAGTGAATATCTGCTAAATTATTCTAATACTGTTTCCCTCAGTCTGTCTATAGTACTGCATCTATGTTAGTGCATCTATAGTACTGCATCTATAGTACTGCATCTATAGTACTGCATCTATAGTACTGCATCTATAGTACTGCATCTATGTTAGTGCATCTATAGTACTGCATCTATAGTGGCATCTATAGTACTGCATCTGCATAGTACTGCATCTTTAGTACTGCATCTATAGTACATCTATAGTACTGCATCTAGTTACTGCATCTATAGTACTGCATCTATAGTACTGCATCTAAAGTACTGCATCTATAGTAATCTTTAGTACTGCATCTATAGTACTAATCTTTAGTACTGCATCTATAGTACATCTATAGTACTGCATCTATAGACTGCATCTGTAGTACTGCATCTTTAGTACTGCATCTATAGTACTGCATCTATAGTACTGCATCTATAGTACTGCATCTATAGTACTGCATCTATAGTACTGCATCTTTAGTACTGCATCTACAGTACTGCATCTATGTTAGTGCATCTATAGTACTGCATCTTTAGTACTGCATCTATAGTACTGCATCTTTAGTACTGCATCTATAGTACTGCATCTATAGTACTGCATCTATAGTACTGCATCTATAGTACTGCATCTTTAGTACTGCATCTACAGTACTGCATCTATAGTACTGCATCTATAGTACTGCATCTATAGTACTGCATCTATAGTACTGCATCTATAGTACTACATATATAGTACTTCATCTATAATACATCTATAGTACTGCATATATAGTACTGCATCTGTAGTACTGCATCTCTAGTACTAAATCTATAGTACATCTATAGTAATACATCTATAGTACTGCATCTATAGTACTGCATCTATAGTACTGCATATATAGTACTGCATCCATAGTACTGCATCTATAGTACTGCATCTATAGTTTATCTATAGTACTGCATGTATAGTACTGCATCTATAGTACTGAATCTATAGTTACATCTATAGTACTGCATCTATAGTACTCCATCTATAGTAAATCTATAGTACTGCATCTATAGTACTACATCTATAGTTTATCTGTAGTACTGCATCTATAGTACATCTATAGTACATCTATAGTACTGCATCTATGGAACTGCATCTATAGTACTGCATCTGTAGTACTGCATCTATAGTACATCTATGGTACTACATCTATAGTACAGCATCTATAGTACATCTATAATACATCTATAGTACTGCATTTATGGTACTGCATCTATTTTACTGCATCTATAGTACTACATCTATAGTATATCTATAGTACTGCATCTATAGTACTGCATCTATTGTACTGCATCTATAGTACTGCATCTATAGTACTGCAGCTATTGTACATCTATAGTACTGCATCTATAGTACATCTATAGTACTGCATCTCTGTAGAGATATAGAGACAGGACCTATAACAGAACCCTGCATGTGGTCATGCAGCAGACTGGGTCAGTGGTGGATATATTTATTAATGCAGAGGGATTTTATGGAAGATAATCCAGGAAAAATCTATTTAGTGGTGGAGGGTTGGAGGGGGAGGAGGGGGTGGAGGGGGTGGATGGGGTGGAGGGGGTGGAGGGGTGGATGGGTGTGGAGGGGTGGATGGGGTTGGAGGGGGTGGATGGGGTGGGAGGGGTGGATGGGGTGGAGGGGTGGATGGGGGGAGGGGTGGAGGGGTGGGGAGGGTGGATGGAGGGGGGGGTGGAGGGGTGGGAGGGGGTGGATGGGTGTGGAGGGGGTGGATGGGGTTGGAGGGGGTGGATGGGGTGTGGAGGGGGTGGATGGGTGTGGAGGGGTGGAGGGTGTGGAGGGGGTGGAGGGGTTGGAGGGGTGGATGGGTTGGAGGGGTGGATGGGGTGTGGAGGGGTGGATGGGGTTGGAGGGGGAGGGGTGTGGAGGGGTGGATGGGTGTGGAGGGGTGGATGGGGTTGGAGGGGGTGGATGGGTGTGGAGGGGGTGGAGGGGGTGGAGGGGTGGATGGGTGTGGAGGGGAGGGGTGGATGGGGTGGAGGGGTGGAGGGGTGGGAGGGGGTGGATGGGGTTGGAGGGGTGGATGGGTGTGGAGGGGGTGGATGGGGTGGAGGGGGTGGATGGGGTGGGGTGGAGGGGGTGGGAGGGGGTGGAGGGGTGGAGGGGGTGGATGGGGTTGGAGGGGTGGATGGGGTGTGGAGGGGGTGGATGGGTGTGGAGGGGTGGAGGGGTGGAGGGGTGGATGGGGTGTGGAGGGGGTGGATGGGGTTGGAGGGGGTGGATGGGGTGGAGGGGGAGGGGTGGATGGGTGTGGAGGGGTGGAGGGGTGTGGAGGGGTGGATGGGGTTGGAGGTGGATGGGGTGGAGGGGTGGATGGGTTGGAGGGGGTGGAGGATGGGTGTGGAGGGGTGGATGGGGTTGGAGGGGGTGGATGGGTGTGGAGGGGGTGGATGGGTGTGGAGGGGGATGGGTGGAGGATGGGTGGAGGGGGTGGATGGGGTTGGAGGGGGTGGATGGGTGTGGAGGGGGTGGATGGGGTGTGGAGGGGTGGATGGGGTTGGAGGGGGTGGAGGGTGGGAGGGGGTGGATGGGTGTGGAGGGGGTGGAGGGGTGGAGGGGTGGATGGGGTTGTGGAGGGGGTGGATGGGGTTGGAGGGGTGGATGGGTGGAGGGGTGGATGGGTGGGAGGGGTGGATGGGGTTGGAGGTGGAGGGGTGGAGGGGTGGGGTGGAGGGGGTGGATGGGGTTGGAGGGGTGGATGGGTGTGGAGGGGTGGATGGGGTGGAGGGGTGGATGGGGTGTGGAGGGTGGATGGGGTGGAGGGGTGGAGGGGTTGGAGGGTGGATGGGTGTGGAGGGGGTGGATGGGTGTGGAGGGTGGAGGGGTGGAGGTGGAGGGGGTGGATGGGGTGGAGGGGATGGGTGTGGAGGGGGTGGAGGGTGTGGAGGGGGATGGGTGTGGAGGGGTGGAGGGGGTGGAGGGGTGGATGGGGTGGAGGGGGTGGAGGGGTGTGGAGGGGGTGGATGGGTGTGGAGGGGGTGGATGGGGTGGAGGGGGTGGAGGGGTGTGGAGGGGTGGATGGGTGTGGAGGGGGTGGATGGGGTTGGAGGGGGTGGAGGGGTGGAGGGGGTGGAGGGGTGGAGGGGGTGGATGGGTGTGGAGGGGGTGGATGGGGTTGGAGGGGGTGGAGGGGTGTGGAGGGGGTGGATGGGTGTGGAGGGGTGGATGGGGTTGGAGGGGGGAGGGGTGTGGGGGGTGGATGGGTGTGGAGGGGGTGGAGGGGTGTGGAGAGGGTGGATGGGTGTGGAGGGGGTGGATGGGGTGGAGGGGGTGGAGGGGTGTGGAGGGGGTGGATGGGTGTGGAGGGGGTGGATGGGTGTGGAGGGGGTGGATGGGGTTGGAGGGGGTGGAGGGGTGTGGAGGGGGTGGATGGGGTGGAGGGGGTGGATGGGGTTGGAGGGGGTGGATGGGTGTGGAGGGTGGATGGGGTTGGAGGGGGTGGATGGTTGGAGGGGTGGAGGGGTGTGGAGGGGTGGATGGGGTGGAGGGGGTGGAGGGGTGTGGAGGGGGTGGATGGGTGTGGAGGGATGGGTGTGGAGGGGGTGGATGGGTGTGGAGGGGTGGATGGGTGTGGAGGGGGTGGAGGGGTGTGGAGGGGGTGGATGGGTGGGAGGGGGTGGAGGGGTGGATGAGGGTGGATGGGGTTGGAGGGGGTGGAGGGGTGTGGAGGGGGTGGATGGGTGTGGAGGGTGGGTGGATGGGGTTGGAGGGGTGGAGGGGTGTGGAGGGGGTGGATGGGTGTGGAGGGGTGGATGGGGTGGAGGGGGTGGAGGGGTGTGGAGGGGGTGGAGGGGTGGGAGGGGGTGGATGGGGTGGAGGGGTGGATGGGGTTGGAGGGGGTGGAGGGGTGTGGAGGGGGTGGATGGGTGTGGAGGGGGTGGATGGGGTTGGAGGGGTGGAGGGGTGTGGAGGGGGTGGATGGGTGGGAGGGGGTGGATGGGTGGAGGGGTGGAGGGGTGTGGAGGGGGTGGATGGGTGTGGAGGGGGTGGATGGGGTGGAGGGGGTGGGGGGTGTGGAGGGGTGGATGGGTGTGGAGGGGGTGGATGGGTGTGGAGGGGGGATGGGGTTGGAGGGGACAGAGGGGTGTGGAGGGGACAGGATGGGTGTGGAGGGGGTGGATGGGGTTGGAGGGGGATGGATGGGTGGAGGGGGTGGATGGGTGTGGAGGGGGTGGATGGGTGTGGAGGGGTGGATGGGTGTGGAGGGGGGTGGATGGTTGGAGGGGAGGGGTGTGGAGGGGGTGGATGGGGTTGGAGGGGGTGGAGGGGTGGGAGGGGTGGATGGGTGTGGAGGGATGGGTGTGGAGGGGGTGGATGGGTGTGGAGGGGGTGGATGGGTGGGGGGGGTGGATGGGGTTGGAGGGTGGATGGGTGTGGAGGGGGTGAGGGGTGTGGAGGGGGTGGAGGGGTGTGGAGGGGTGGATGGGGTTGGAGGGGGTGGAGGGGTGGGAGGGGTGGATGGGTGTGGAGGGGGAGGAGGGTTGGAGGGGGTGGAGGGGTGGGAGGGGGTGGATGGGGTTGGAGGGGGTGGAGGGGTGTGGAGGGGGTGGATGGGTGTGGAGGGGAGGGTGTGGAGGGGGTGGATGGGTGTGGAGGGGTGGATGGGTGTGGAGGGGGTGGATGGGGTTGGAGGGGGTGGATGGGGTGGAGGGGGTGGAGTGGTGTGGAGGGGGTGGAGGGGTGGAGGGTGGAGGGGTGTGGAGGGGGTGGATGGGTGGAGGGGGTGGATGGGTGTGGAGGGGGTGGATGGTTGGAGGGGGTGGAGGGGTGTGGAGGGGTGGATGGGGTTGGAGGGGGTGGAGGGGTGTGGAGGGGGTGGATGGGTGTGGAGGGATGGGTGTGGAGGGGGTGGATGGGTGTGGAGGGGGTGGATGGGGTTGGAGGGGGGGGATGGGGTGTGGAGGGGGTGGAGGGTGTGGAGGGGGAGGAGGGTGTGGAGGGGTGGAGGGGTGGAGGGGTGGAGGGGTTGGAGGGGGTGGAGGGGTGTGGAGGGGGTGGATGGGTGTGGAGGGGGTGGAGGGGGTGTGGAGGGGTGGATGGGGTTGGAGGGGGAAGAGTGGTGTGGAGGGGGGAGGAGGGGTTGGAGGTGTAGAGGGGTGGAGGGGACAGAGTGGTGGAGGGGTGGAGGGGACAGAGTGGTGTGGAGGGGGGTGGGTGTGGAGGGGGAGGAGTGGTGTGGAGGGGGAGAGTGGTGTGGAGGGGACAGAGTGGTGTGGAGGGGACAGAGTGGTGTGGAGGGGACAGAGTGGTGTGGAGGGGTGGAGGGGACAGAGTGGTGTGGAGGGTGGAGGGGACAGAGTGGTGTGGAGGGGGAGGAGAGGTGGGAGGGGGCAGAGTGGGGTGGAGGGGGAGGAGTGGTGGGAGGGGTGGAGGGGACAGAGTGGTGTGGAGGGGGCAGAGTGGTGTAGAGGGGGAGGAGTGGTGTGGAGGGGGCAGAGTGGTGTGGAGGGGGAGGAGGGTGTGGAGGGGGAGGAGTGGTGTAGAGGGGGCAGAGTGGTGTGGAGGGGGCAGAGTGGTGTGGAGGGGGGGAGTGGTGTGGAGGGGGAGGAGTGGTGTGGAGGGGGCAGAGTGGTGGGAGGGGGCAGAGTGGGGTGGAGGGGAGGAGGGTTGTGGAGGGGGAGGAGTGGTGTAGAGGGTGGAGGGGGTGGAGGGTTGTGGAGGGGGCAGAGTGGTGTGGAGGGGGAGGAGTGGTGTGGAGGGGGAGGAGTGGTGGTAGAGGGGTGGAGGGGGTGGAGGGTTGTGGAGGGGGCAGAGCCTGGTGTGGAGGGGAGGAGTGGTTGGAGGGGGCCAGGAGTGGTTAGAGGGTTGGAGGGTTGTGGAAGGGTGGAGGGTTGTGGAGGGTGGTTGGTGTTGAGGGTGGATGGGTTGGAGGGGGCAGAGTGGGGTGGAGGGGTGTGGAGGGGGTGGAGGGGTGTGGAGGGGCAGAGGGGATGGAGGGGTGTGGCGGGGTGGATGGGTGGAGGGGTGGGCCAGGCCTGGAGGGGTGGGGAGGGGTGGAAGAGTTGGTGTAGCCTAGGGGGTGGAGGGTTGTGGAGGGGGTTAAGGAGGAAAGTGACAAATCAGGTCAAGCTGTTTGTAGGAGGATTCTGGCCTGGTCCTCCGTACGGTGTTAAGCCAAATTGGACGAGGTCCAGCTGAACAAGGTCAAGTCCCTCAGTTTTGTTTATAACAGAGCTGGGACTCATCCAGACTTATCATGCCATCGTCCAGTAGAGAAGGGAGGGAGGGAGATGGGGAGATGGGGAGAGAGGGAAAGAGAGGGAAAGAGAGGGGGAGGAGAGAGAGATGTCAGCCCAGGTCCTCACCAGGATTTAGATAAGCCAAAGAGTTCACAACTTTAAATATTTTTAATACAAAAAGCCGAACAGCCCACATTTTGCAAATCATTTCTATTTAGTATTTGAAATGGCTGGGACAAAACCTTAGTAGCCTAGTGGTTAGAGTGTTGGGCCAGTAGCCTAGTGGTTAGAGTGTTGGGCCAGTAGCCTACTGGTTAGAGTTTGGGCCAGTAGCCTAGTGGTTAGAGTGTTGGGCCAGTAGACTAGTGGTCAGAGTGTTGGGCCAGTATCCTAGTGGTTAGAGTGTTGGGCCAGTAGCCTACTGGTTAGAGTTTGGGCCAGTAGCCTAGTGGTTAGACTGTTGGGCCAGTAGCCTAGTGGTTAGAGTGTTGGGCCAGTAGCCTAGTGGTTAGAGTGTTGGGCCAGTAGTCTAGTGTTTAGAGTGTTGGGCCAGTAGCCTAGTGGTTAGAGTGTTGGGCCAGTAGCCTAGTGGTTAGAGTGTTGGGCCAGTAGTCTAGTGGTTAGGGTGTTAGGCCAGTAGCCTAGTGGTTAGAGTGTTGGGCCAGTAGCCTACTGGTTAGAGTGTTGGGCCAGGAGTCTACTGGTTAGAGTGTTGGGCCAGTAGCCTACTGGTTAGAGTGTTGGGCCAGGAGTCTAGTGGTTAGAGTGTTGGGCCAGTAGCCTAATGGTTAGAGTGTTGGGCCAGTAGCCTAGTGGTTAGAGTGTTGGGCCAGTAGCCTAGTGGTTAGAGTGTTGGGCCAGTATCCTAGTGGTTAGAGTGTTGGGCCAGTAGCCTAGTGGTTAGAGTGTTGGGACAGTATCCTAGTGGTTAGAGTGTTGGGCCAGTATCCTAGTGGTTAGAGTGTTGGGCCAGGAGTCTAGTGGTTAGAGTGTTGGGCCAGTAGCCTACTGGTTAGAGTGTTGGGCCAGTAGCCTAATGGTTAGAGTGTTGGGCCAGGAGTCTAGTGGTTAGAGTGTTGGGCCAGTAGTCTAGTGGTTAGAGTGTTGGGCCAGTATCCTAGTGGTTAGAGTGTTGGGCCAGTATCCTAGTGGTTAGAGTGTTGGGTCAGTAGCCTAGTGGTTAGAGTGTTGGGCCAGTATCCTAGTGGTTAGAGTGTTGGGCCAGTAGCCTAGTGGTTAGAGTGTTGGGCCAGTATCCTAGTGGTTAGAGTGTTGGGCCAGTAGCCTAGTGGTTAGAGTGTTGGGCCAGTAGCCTAGTGGTTAGAGTGTTGGAACAGTAGCCTAGTGGTTAGAGTGTTGGGCCAGTATCCTAGTGGTTAGAGTGTTGGGCCAGTAGCCTAGTGGTTAGAGTGTTGGGCCAGTAGCCTAGTGGTTAGAGTGTTGGGCCAGTAGCCTAGTGGTTAGAGTGTTGGGCCAGTAGCCTAGTGGTTAGAGTGTTGGGCCAGTAGCCTAGTGGTTAGAGTGTTGGGCCAGTAGCCTACTGGTTAGAGTTTGGGCCAGTAGCCTAGTGGTTAGAGTGTTGGGCCAGTAGCCTAGTGGTTAGAGTGTTGGGCCAGTAGCCTAGTGGTTAGAGTGTTGGGCCAGTAGCCTAGTGGTTAGAGTGTTGGGCCAGTAGCCTAGTGGTTAGAGTGTTGGGCCAGTAGTCTAGTGGTTAGAGTGTTGGGCCAGTATCCTAGTGGTTAGAGTGTTGGGCCAGTAGCCTAGTGGTTAGAGTGTTGGGCCAGTATCCTAGTGGTTAGAGTGTTGGGCCAGTAGCCTAGTGGTTAGAGTGTTGGGCCAGTAGCCTAGTGGATAGAGTGTTGGGCCAGTATCCTAGTGGTTAGAGTGTTGGGCCAGTAGCCTAGTGGTTAGAGTGTTGGGCCAGTATCCTAGTGGTTAGAGTGTTGGGCCAGGAGTCTAGTGGTTAGAGTGTTGGGCCAGTAGCCTACTGGTTAGAGTGTTGGGCCAGTAGCCTAATGGTTAGAGTGTTGGGCCAGGAGTCTAGTGGTTAGAGTGTTGGGCCAGTAGCCTAGTGGTTAGAGTGTTGGGCAGGTAGCCTAGTGGTTAGAGTGTTGGGCCAGTAGCCTAGTGGTTAGAGTGTTGGGCCAGTATCCTAGTGGTTAGAGTGTTGGGCCAGTAGTCTAGTGGTTAGAGTGTTGGGCCAGTATCCTAGTGGTTAGAGTGTTGGGACAGTATCCTAGTGGTTAGAGTGTTGGGTCAGTAGCCTAGTGGTTAGAGTGTTGGGCCAGTATCCTAGTGGTTAGAGTGTTGGGCCAGTAGCCTAGTGGTTAGAATGTTGGGCCAGTATCCTAGTGGTTAGAGTGTTGGGCCAGTAGCCTAGTGGTTAGAGTGTTGGGCCAGTAGCCTAGTGGTTAGAGTGTTGGGCCTGTAGCCTAGTGGTTAGAGTGTTGGGCCAGTATCCTAGTGGTTAGAGTGTTGGGCCAGTAGCCTAGTGGTTAGAGTGTTGGTCCAGTATCTTAGTGGTTAGAGTGTTGGGTCAGTATCCTAGTGGTTAGAGTGTTGGGTCAGTATCCTAATGGTTAGAGTGTTGGGCCAGTAGCCTAGTGTTTAGAGTGTTGGGCCAGTAGCCTAGTGGTTAGAGTGTTGGGCCAGTATCCTAGTGGTTAGAGTGTTGGGCCAGGAGTCTAGTGGTTAGAGTGTTGGGCCAGTAGCCTACTGGTTAGAGTGTTGGGCCAGTAGCCTAGTGGTTAGAGTGTTGGGCCAGTAGCCTAGTGGTTAGAGTGTTGGGCCAGTAGCCTAGTGGTTAGACTGTTGGGCAGGTAGCCTAGTGGTTAGAGTGTTGGGCCAGTATCCTAGTGGTTAGAGTGTTGGGCCAGTAGTCTAGTGGTTAGAGTGTTGGGCCAGTATCCTAGTGGTTAGAGTGTTGGGCCAGTATCCTAGTGGTTAGAGTGTTGGGCCAGTAGGCTAGTGGTTAGAGTGTTGGGCCAGTATCCTAGTGGTTAGAGTGTTGGGCCAGTAGCCTAGTGGTTAGAGTGTTGGGCCAGTAGCCTAGTGGTTAGAGTGTTGGGCCAGTAGCCTAGTGGTTAGAGTGTTGGGCCAGTATCCTAGTGGTTAGAGTGTTGGGCCAGTAGCCTAGTGGTTAGAGTGTTGGTCCAGTATCCTAGTGGTTAGAGTGTTGGGTCAGTATCCTAGTGGTTAGAGTGTTGGGTCAGTATCCTAATGGTTAGAGTGTTGGGCCAGTAGCCTAGTGTTTAGAGTGTTGGGCCAGTAGCCTGGTGGTTAGAGTGTTGGGCCAGTATCCTAGTGGTTAGAGTGTTGGGCCAGTAGCCTAGTGGTTAGAGTGTTGGGCCAGTATCCTAGTGGTTAGAGTGTTGGGCCAGTAGCCTAGTGGTTAGAGTGTTGGGCCAGTAGCCTAGTGGTTAGAGTGTTGGGCCAGTAGCCTAGTGGTTAGAGTGTTGGGCCAGTAGTCTAGTCGTTTGAGTGTTGGGCCAGTAGCCTAGTGGTTAGAGTGTTGGGTCAGTATCCTAGTGGTTAGAGTGTTGGGCGAGTAGCCTAGTGGTTAGAGTGTTGGGCCAGTAGCCTACTGGTTAGAGTGTTGGGCCGGTAGCCTAGTGGTTAGAGTGTTGGGTCAGTATCCTAGTGGTTACAGTGTTTGGCCAGTAGCCTAGTGGTTAGAGTGTTGGGCCAGTAGCATAGTGGTTAGAGTGTTGGACCAGTAGCCTAGTGGTTAGAGTGTTGGGTCAGTATCCTAGTGGTTAGAGTGTTGGGCCAGTAGCCTAGTGGTTAGAGTGTTGGGCCAGTAGCCTAGTGGTTAGAGTGTTAGGCCAGTAGCCTAGTGGTTAGAGTGTTGGGCCAGTAGCCTAGTTGTTAGAGTGTTAGGCCAGTAGCCTAGTGGTTAGAGTGTTGGGCCAGTAGTCTAGTGGTTAGAGTGTTGGGCCAGTAGCCTAGTGGTTAGAGTGTTGGGCAGGTAGCCTAGTGGTTAGAGTGTTAGGCCAGTAGCCTAGTGGTTAGAGTGTTGGGCCAGTAGCCTAGTGGTTAGAGTGTTGGGCCAGTAGCCTAGTGGTTAGAGTGTTGGGCCAGTAGCCTAGTGGTTAGAGTGTTGGGCCAGTAGCCTAATGGTTAGAGTGTTGGGTCAGTATCCTAATGGTTAGAGTGTTGGGCCAGTAGCCTAGTGGTTCGAGTTTGGGCCAGTAGCCTAGTGGTTAGAGTGTTGGGCCAGTAGCCTAGTGGTTAGAGTGTTGGGCCAGTAGCCTAGTGGTTAGAGTGTTGGGCCAGTATCCTAGTGGTTAGAGTGTTGGGCCAGTATCCTAGTGGTTAGAGTGTTGGGCCAGTAGCCTAGTGGTTAGAGTGTTGGGCCAGTATCCTAGTGGTTAGAGTGTTGGGCCAGTAGCCTAGTGGTTAGAGTGTTGGGCCAGTAGCCTAGTGGTTAGAGTGTTGGGCCAGTAGCCTAGTGGTTAGAGTGTTGGGCCAGTAGTCTAGTGGTTCGAGTGTTAGGCCAGTAGCCTAGTGGTTAGAGTGTTGGGTCAGTATCCTAGTGGTTAGAGTGTTGGGCCAGTATCCTAGTGGTTAGAGTGTTGGGCCAGTATCCTAGTGGTTAGAGTGTTGGGCCAGTATCCTAGTGGTTAGAGTGTTGGGAAGTAGCCTAGTGGTTAGATTGTTGGGCCAGTAGACTAGTGGTTAGAGTTTGGGTCAGTAGCCTACTGGTTAGTGTGTTGGGCCAGTATCCTAGTGGTTAGAGTGTTGGGAATGTAGGGAATAGGGTTCTATAGGGTCCTGGTCTAAAGTAGTGCACTATATATAGTGAATAGGGTTCTATAGGGCTCTGGTCTAAAGTAGTGCACTATATAGGGAATAGGGCTGTACATCTACTGTCAGTAAACACTATGTGGCCCATCAGCTGAAATGTCCATGGAACTCTACATGTTAATCTACAGAGGAAATAGTTTGACCTGCGTGGGGAGAAATTGTCTCTAACTAAAACAACATCTCCAATCCTCTTGTTTATCATGTCCTCCCCTCAGGACTCCAGCTGTGTGCTTTTCTCTGAGGTGTGAGGAAGGGGAAAACAGTCCCATCAATATTGAGTTTGAGCTCTCCTCCCACTGAGATAAGTGCCTCAATTCACCCCTACCTCTGCTTCCACCTATCACACAGTGGTTGGTGCTGGGACCAGTTTTCACAATAATCTGTAGCCCTGTCTCTCTCTCTCTCTCTCTCTCTCTCTCTCTCTCTCTCTCTCTCTCTGTGTATCTCTCTCTCTCTCTCTCTCTCTCTCTCTCTCTGTGTATCTCTCTCTCTCTCTCTCTCTCTCTCTCTCTCTCTCTCTCTCTCTCTCTCTCTCTCTCTCTCTCTCTCTCTCTCTCTCTCTCTCTCTCTCTCTCTCTCTCTCTCTCTCTCTCTCTCTCTCTCTCTCTCTCTCTCTATCTCTCTCCTCTCTCTTCTCTCTCTTCTCTCTCTCTCTCTCTCTCTTCTCTCTCGCTCTCTCTCTCTCTCTCTCTCTCTCTCTCTCTCTCTCTCTCTCTCTCTCTCTCTCTTCTCTCTCTCTCTCTCTCTCTTCTCTCTCTCTCTCTCTCTCTCTTCTCTCTCTCTCTCTCTGTCTCTCTTTCTATCTTTCTCAGAATTCAATTCAATTTCATTGTAAGAGGCTTTATTGGTATGGGAAACATATGTTGATAGGCATGTGCTGACCAACTGGCAGGTGTCTTCACTGACATTTTCAACATGTCCCTGTCTGAGTCTGTAATACCCACATGTTTCAAGCAGACCACCATAGTCCGTAGCCATGAAGTGCTTTGAAAGACTGGTCATGGATCACTGAGGATCTCTGCCC
The DNA here is from genome assembly GCF_034236695.1 of Oncorhynchus nerka. Classification (NCBI taxonomy): domain Eukaryota; kingdom Metazoa; phylum Chordata; class Actinopteri; order Salmoniformes; family Salmonidae; genus Oncorhynchus; species Oncorhynchus nerka. The sequence goes on from NW_027040276.1 coordinate 210,338, forward strand.
GGAGGATGTAGCTGCTGTTTCTAGACAAGCATATGTCCCAAAAGGCCCCCTATTCCCTACATAGTGCACTACACTGAGGATCTCTGCCCTGAGGATGTAGCTGCTGTTTCTAGACAGAGGACTAATGTATATAGCCTCTCTACTGTATATAGCCTCTCTACTGTATATAGCCTCTCTACTGTATATAGCCTCTCTACTGTATATAGCCTCTCTACTGTATATAGCCTCTCTACTGTATATAGCCTCTCTACTGTATATAGCCTCTACTGTATATAACCTCTCTACTGTATATAACCTCTCTACTGTATATAGCCTCTACTGTATATAGCCTCTCTACTGTATATAGCCCGTCTACTGTATATAGCCTCTCTATTGTATATAGCCTCTCTACTGTATATAGCCTCTACTGTATATAGCCTCTCTACTGTATATAGCCTCTCTACTGTATATAGCCTCTCTACTGTATATAGCCTCTCTACTGTATATAGTCTCTTCTGTATATAGCCTCTCTACTGTATATAGCCTCACTAATGTATATAGCCTCTACTGTTTATAGCCTCTCTACTGTATATAGCCTCTCTACTGTATATAGCCTCTACTGTATATAGCCTCTACTGTATATAGCCCCTCTACTGTATATAGCCCCTCTACTGTATATAGCCTCTCTACTGTATCTAGCCTCTCTACTGTATATAGCCTCTCTACTGTATATAGCCCCTCTACTGTTATAGCCCCTCTACTGTATATAGCCCCTCTACTGTATATAGCCCCTCTACTGTATATAGCCTCTCTACTGTATATAGCCTCTCTACTGTTATAGCCTCTCTACTGTATATAGCCTCTCTGCTGTATATAGCCTCTCTACTGTTATATCCTCTCTACTGTATATAGCCTCTCTACTGTATATAGCCTCTCTACTGTATAGAGCCTCTCTACTGTATATAGCCTCTACTGTTTATAGTCTCTCTACTGTATATAGCCCCTCTACTGTATATAGCCTCTCTACTGTATATAGCCTCTACTGTTTATAGTCTCTCTACTGTATACAGCCTCACTACTGTATATAGTCTCTCTACTGTATATAGCCCCTCTACTGTATATAGCCTCTACTGTATGTAGCCCCTCTACTGTATATAGTCTCTCTACTGTATATAGCCTCTACTGTTTATAGTCTCTCTACTGTATATAGCCTCTCTACTGTATATAGCCTCACTACTGTATATAGCCTCTCTACTGTATATAGCCTCTCTACTGTATACAGCCTCTCTACTGTATATAGCCTCGCTACTGTATATAGCCTCTCTACTGTATATAGCCTCACTACTGTATATAGTCTCTCTACTGTATATAGCCCCTCTACTGTATATAGCCACTCTACTGTATATAGCCTCTCTACTGTTATAGCCTCTCTACTGTATATAGCCTCTCTACTGTATATAGCCTCTCTACTGTATATAGCCTCTCTACTGTATAGAGCCTCTCTACTGTATATAGCCTCTACTGTTTATAGTCTCTCTACTGTATATAGCCCCTCTACTGTATATAGCCTCTCTACTGTATATAGCCTCTACTGTTTATAGTCTCTCTACTGTATACAGCCTCACTACTGTATATAGTCTCTCTACTGTATATAGCCCCTCTACTGTATATAGCCTCTACTGTATGTAGCCCCTCTACTGTATATAGTCTCTCTACTGTATATAGCCTCTACTGTTTATAGTCTCTCTACTGTATATAGCCTCTCTACTGTATATAGCCTCACTACTGTATATAGCCTCTCTACTGTATATAGCCTCTCTACTGTATACAGCCTCTCTACTGTATATAGCCTCGCTACTGTATATAGCCTCTCTACTGTATATAGCCTCACTACTGTATATAGTCTCTCTACTGTATATAGCCCCTCTACTGTATATAGCCACTCTACTGTATATAGCCTCTCTACTGTTATAGCCTCTCTACTGTATATAGCCTCTCTACTGTATATAGCCTCTCTACTGTATATAGCCTCTCTACTGTATATAGCCCCTCTACTGTATATAGCCTCTCTACTGTATATAGCCCCTCTACTGTATATAGCCTCTCTACTGTATATAGCCTCTCTACTGTATGTAGCCTCTCTACTGTATATAGCCTCTCTACTGTATATAGCCTCTCTACTGTATGTAGCCTCTCTACTGTATGTAGCCTCTCTACTGTATATAGCCTCTCTACTGTATGTAGCCTCTCTACTGTATGTAGCCTCTCTACTGTATATAGCCTCTCTACTGTATATAGCCTCTCTACTGTATATAGCCCCTCTACTGTATATAGCCTCTCTACTGTATATAGCCCCTCTACTGTATATAACCTCTCTACTGTATGTAGCCCCTCTACTGTATATAGCCCCTCTACTGTATATAGCCTCTCTTCTGTTATAGCCTCTCTACTGTATATAGCCCCTCTACTGTATATAGCCTCTCTACTGTATATAGCCTCTCTACTGTATATAGCCTCTCTACTGTATATAGCCCCTCTACTGTATATAGCCTCTCTACTGTATATAGCCTCTCTACTGTATATAGCCTCTACTGTTTATAGTCTCTCTACTGTATATAGCCTCTCTACTGTATATAGCCTCACTACTGTATATAGCCTCTCTACTGTATATAGCCTCTCTACTGTATACAGCCTCTCTACTGTATATAGCCTCGCTACTGTATATAGCCTCTCTACTGTATATAGCCTCACTACTGTATATAGTCTCTCTACTGTATATAGCCCCTCTACTGTATATAGCCACTCTACTGTATATAGCCTCTCTACTGTTATAGCCTCTCTACTGTATATAGCCTCTCTGTATATAGCTCTCTACTGTATATAGCCTCTCTACTGTATATAGCCCCTCTACTGTATATAGCCTCTCTACTGTATATAGCCCTGTAAGGCTACTGTATATAGCCTCTCTACTGTATATAGCCTCTCTACTGTATGTAGCCTCTCTACTGTATGTAGCCTCTCTACTGTATATAGCCTCTCTATATATAGCCTCTCTACTGTATATAGCCCCTCTACTGTATATAGCCTCTCTACTGTATATAGCCCTGTAAGGTCTCTACTGTATATAGCCTCTCTACTGTATATAGCCTCTCTACTGTATATAGCCTCTACTGTATATAGCCTCTCTACTGTATATAGCCTCTCTACTGTATATAGCCTCTCTACTGTATGTAGCCCCTCTACTGTATATAGCCCCTCTACTGTATATAGCCTCTCTTCTGTTATAGCCTCTCTACTGTATATAGCCTCTCTACTGTATATAGCCTCTCTACTGTATATAGCCTCTCTACTGTATATAGCCTCTCTACTGTATATAGCCCCTCTACTGTATATAGCCCCTCTACTGTATATAGCCTCTCTACTGTATGTAGCCTCTCTACTGTATATAGCCTCTCTACTGTATACAGCCTCTCTACTGTATATAGCCCCTCTACTGTATGTAGCCTCTCTACTGTATATAGCCTCTCTACTGTATATATCCCCTCTACTGTATATAGCCTCTCTACTGTATGTAGCCTCTCTACTGTATATAGCCTCTCTACTGTATACAGCCTCTCTACTGTATATAGCCCCTCTACTGTATGTAGCCTCTCTACTGTATATAACCTCTACTGTATATAGCCTCACTACTGTATATAGCCTCTCTACTGTATATATCCCCTCTACTGTATATAGCCTGTCTTTTTACTGTTGTTTTATTTCTTTACTAACCTATTGTTCACCTAATACCTTTTTTCACTATTGGTTAGGGCCTGTAAGTCAGCATTTCACTGTAAGGCCTACACCTGTTGTATTCAGCATTTCACTGTAAGGCCTACACCTGTTGTATTCAGCATTTCACTGTAAGGCCTACACCTGTTGTATTCAGCATTTCACTGTAAGGCCTACACCTGTTGTATTCAGCATTTCACTGTAAGGCCTACACCTGTTGTATTCAGCATTTCACTGTAAGGCCTACACCTGTTGTATTCAGCATTTCACTGTAAGGCCTACACCTGTTGTATTCAGCATTTCACTGTAAGGCCTACACCTGTTGTATTCAGCATTTCACTGTAAGGCCTACACCTGTTGTATTCAGCATTTCACTGTGAGGCCTACACCTGTTGTATTCAGCATTTCACTGTGAGGTCTACTACACCTGTTGTATTCAGCATTTCACTGTGAGGTCTACTACACCTGTTGTATTCAGCATTTCACTGTGAGGTCTACTACACCTGTTGTATTCAGCATTTCTCTGTGAGGTCTACTACACCTGTTGTATTCAGCATTTCACTGTAAGGCCTACTACACCTGTTGTATTCAGCATTTCACTGTGAGGTCTACTACACCTGTTGTATTCAGCATTTCACTGTAAGGTCTACTACACCTGTTGTATTCAGCATTTCACTGTAAGGTCTACTACACCTGTTGTATTCAGCATTTCACTGTAAGGTCTACTACACCTGTTGTATTCAGCATTTCACTGTGAGGTCTACTACACCTGTTGTATTCAGCATTTCACTGTAAGGTCTACTACACCTGTTGTATTCAGCATTTCACTGTGAGGTCTACTACACCTGTTGTATTCAGTATTTCACTGTGAGGTCTACTACACCTGTTGTATTCAGCATTTCACTGTAAGGTCTACTACACCTGTTGTATTCAGCATTTCACTGTGAGGTCTACTACACCTGTTGTATTCAGCATTTCACTGTAAGGTCTACTACACCTGTTGTATTCAGCATTTCACTGTAAGGTCTACTACACCTGTTGTATTCAGTATTTCACTGTGAGGTCTACTACACCTGTTGTATTCAGCATTTCACTGTGAGGTCTACTACACCTGTTGTATTCAGCATTTCACTGTAAGGTCTACTACACCTGTTGTATTCAGCATTTCACTGTGAGGTCTACTACACCTGTTGTATTCAGCATTTCACTGTAAGGCCTACTACACCTGTTGTATTCAGCATTTCACTGTGAGGTCTACTACACCTGTTGTATTCAGCATTTCACTGTAAGGTCTACTACACCTGTTGTATTCAGCATTTCACTGTAAGGTCTACTACACCTGTTGTATTCAGCATTTCACTGTAAGGTCTACTACACCTGTTGTATTCAGCATTTCACTGTAAGGCCTACTACACCTGTTGTATTCAGCATTTCACTGTGAGGTCTACTACACCTGTTGTATTCAGCATTTCACTGTAAGGTCTACTACACCTGTTGTATTCAGCATTTCACTGTAAGGTCTACTACACCTGTTGTATTCAGCATTTCACTGTAAGGTCTACTACACCTGTTGTATTCAGCATTTCACTGTGAGGTCTACTACACCTGTTGTATTCAGCATTTCACTGTGAGGTCTACTACACCTGTTGTATTCAGCATTTCACTGTGAGGTCTACTACACCTGTTGTATTCAGCATTTCACTGTGAGGTCTACTACACCTGTTGTATTCAGCATTTCACTGTAAGGTCTACTACACCTGTTGTATTCAGCATTTCACTGTAAGGCCTACACCTGTTGTATTCAGCATTTCACTGTAAGGCCTACACCTGTTGTATTCAGCATTTCACTGTGAGGTCTACTACACCTGTTGTATTCAGCATTTCACTGTGAGGTCTACTACACCTGTTGTATTCAGCATTTCACTGTGAGGTCTACTACACCTGTTGTATTCAGCATTTCACTGTAAGGTCTACTACACCTGTTGTATTCAGCATTTCACTGTGAGGTCTACTACACCTGTTGTATTCAGCATTTCACTGTAAGGTCTACTACACCTGTTGTATTCAGCATTTCACTGTGAGGTCTACTACACCTGTTGTATTCAGTATTTCACTGTGAGGTCTACTACACCTGTTGTATTCAGCATTTCACTGTAAGGTCTACTACACCTGTTGTATTCAGCATTTCACTGTGAGGTCTACTACACCTGTTGTATTCAGCATTTCACTGTAAGGTCTACTACACCTGTTGTATTCAGCATTTCACTGTAAGGTCTACTACACCTGTTGTATTCAGTATTTCACTGTGAGGTCTACTACACCTGTTGTATTCAGCATTTCACTGTGAGGTCTACTACACCTGTTGTATTCAGCATTTCACTGTAAGGTCTACTACACCTGTTGTATTCAGCATTTCACTGTGAGGTCTACTACACCTGTTGTATTCAGCATTTCACTGTGAGGTCTACTACACCTGTTGTATTCAGCATTTCACTGTAAGGTCTACTACACCTGTTGTATTCAGCATTTCACTGTGAGGTCTACTACACCTGTTGTATTCAGTATTTCACTGTGAGGTCTACTACACCTGTTGTATTCAGCATTTCACTGTGAGGTCTACTACACCTGTTGTATTCAGCATTTCCCTGTGAGGTCTACTACACCTGTTGTATTCAGCATTTCACTGTGAGGTCTACTACACCTGTTGTATTCAGCATTTCACTGTGAGGTCTACTACACCTGTTGTATTCAGCATTTCCCTGTGAGGTCTACTACACCTGATGTATTCAGCATTTCACTGTGAGGTCTACTACACCTGTTGTATTCAGCATTTCACTGTGAGGTCTACTACACCTGTTGTATTCAGCATTTCACTGTGAGGTCTACTACACCTGTTGTATTCAGCATTTCACTGTGAGGTCTACTACACCTGTTGTATTCAGCATTTCACTGTAAGGTCTACTACACCTGTTGTATTCAGCATTTCACTGTGAGGTCTACTACACCTGTTGTATTCAGTATTTCACTGTAAGGTCTACTACACCTGTTGTATTCAGCATTTCACTGTAAGGTCTACTACACCTGTTGTATTCAGCATTTCACTGTAAGGTCTACTACACCTGTTGTATTCAGCATTTCACTGTGAGGTCTACTACACCTGTTGTATTCAGCATTTCACTGTGAGGTCTACTACACCTGTTGTATTCAGCATTTCACTGTGAGGTCTACTACACCTGTTGTATTCAGTGCCCCTGAGTTACAAAGAAATAGATCATTAACAATAGACACTACCGTTCTAAAGTTTGGGGTCACTTTGAAATGTCCTTGTTATTGAGAGAAAAGCACATTTTTTTGTCCATAAAAATAACATCAAATTGATCAGAAATACAGTGTAGACATTGTTAATGTTGTAAATGACTATTGTAGCTGGAAATGGCAGATTTTTAATGGAATATCTACATAGGCGTACAGAGGCCCATTATCAGTAACCATCACTCCTGTGTTCCAGTGGCACGTTGTGTTAGCTACTCCTGTGTTCCAGTGGCACGTTGTGTTAGCTACTCCTGTGTTCCAGTGGCACGTTGTGTTAGCTACTCCTGTGTTCCAGTGGCACGTTGTGTTAGCTACTCCTGTGTTCCAGTGGCACGCACGTTGTGTTAGCTACTCCTGTGTTCCAGTGGCACGTTGTGTTAGCTACTCCTGTGTTCCAGTGGCACGTTGTGTTAGCTACTCCTGTGTTCCAGTGGCACGTTGTGTTAGCTACTCCTGTGTTCCAGTGGCACGTTGTGTTAGCTACTCCTGTGTTCCAGTGGCACGTTGTGTTAGCTACTCCTGTGTTCCAGTGGCACGTTGTGTTAGCTACTCCTGTGTTCCAGGGGCACGTGGTGTTAGCTACTCCTGTGTTCCAGTGGCACGTTGTGTTAGCTACTCCTGTGTTCCAGTGGCACGTTGTGTTAGCTACTCCTGTGTTCCAGTGGCACGTTGTGTTAGCTACTCCTGTGTTCCAGTGGCACGTTGTGTAGCTTCTCCTGTGTTCCAGTGGCACGTTGTGTTTCCAGCTACTCCTGTGTTCCAGTGGCACGTTGTGTTAGCTACTCCTGTGTTCCAGTGGCACGTTGTGTTAGCTACTCCTGTGTTCCAGTGGCACGTTGTGTTAGCTACTCCTGTGTTCCAGTGGCACGTTGTGTTAGCTACTCCTGTGTTCCAGTGGCACGTTGTGTTAGCTACTCCTGTGTTCCAGTGGCACGTTGTGTTAGCTTCTCCTGTGTTCCAGTGGGGCACGTTGTGTTAGCTACTCCTGTGTTCCAGGGGCACGTTGTGTTAGCTACTCCTGTGTTCCAGTGGCACGTTGTGTTAGCTAATCCTGTGTTCCAGTGGCATGTTGTGTTAGCTAATCCTGTGTTCCAGTGGCACGTTGTGTTAGCTACTCCCTGTGTTCCAGTGGCACGTTGTGTTAGCTTCTCCTGTGTTCCAGTGGCACGTTGTGTTAGCTACTCCTGTGTTCCAGTGGCACGTTGTGTGGCACGGCTTCTCCTGTGTTCCAGTGGCACGTTGTGTTAGCTACTCCTGTGTTCCAGTGGCACGTTGTGTTAGCTACTCCTGTGTTCCAGTGGCACGTTGTGTTAGCTACTCCTGTGTTCCAGTGGCACGTTGTGTTAGCTACTCCTGTGTTCCAGTGGCACGTTGTGTTAGCTACTCCTGTGTTCCAGTGGCACGTTGTGCTACTCCCTGTGTTCCAGTGGCACGTTGTGTTAGCTACTCCTGTGTTCCAGTGGCACGTTGTGTTAGCTACTCCTGTGTTCCAGTGGCACGTTGTGTTAGCTTCTCCTGTGTTCCAGTGGCACGTTGTGTTAGCTACTCCTGTGTTCCAGTGGCACGTTGTGTTAGCTTCTCCTGTGTTCCAGTGGCACGTTGTGTTAGCTTCTCCTGTGTTCCAGTGGCACGTTGTGTTAGCTTCTCCTGTGTTCCAGTGGCACGTTGTGTGCTCCCTGTGTTCCAGTGGCACGTTGTGTTAGCTACTCCTGTGTTCCAGTGGCACGTTGTGTTAGCTACTCCTGTGTTCCAGTGGCACGTTGTGTTAGCTACTCCTGTGTTCCAGTGGCACGTTGTGTTAGCTACTCCTGTGTTCCAGTGGCACGTTGTGTTAGCTACTCCTGTGTTCCAGTGGCACGTTGTGTTAGCTACTCCTGTGTTCCAGTGGCACGTTGTGTTAGCTACCCTGTGTTCCAGGGGCACGTTGTGTTAGCTACTCCTGTGTTCCAGTGGCACGTTGTGTTAGCTACTCCTGTGTTCCAGTGGTATGTTGTGTTAGCTAATCCTGTGTTCCAGTGGTACGTTGTGTTAGCTACTCCTGTGTTCCAGTGGCACGTTGTGTTAGCTACTCCTGTGTTCCAGTGGCACGTTGTGTTAGCTACTCCTGTGTTCCAGTGGCACGTTGTGTTAGCTTCTCCTGTGTTCCAGTGGCACGTTGTGTTAGCTTCTCCTGTGTTCCAGTGGCACGTTGTGTTAGCTTCTCCTGTGTTCCAGTGGGCACGTTGTGTTAGCTTCTCCTGTGTTCCAGTGGCACGTTGTGTTCCAGCTTCTCCTGTGTTCCAGTGGCACGTTGTGTTAGCTACTCCTGTGTTCCAGTGGCACGTTGTGTTAGCTACTCCTGTGTTCCAGTGGCACGTTGTGTTAGCTACTCCTGTGTTCCAGTGGCACGTTGTGTTAGCTACTCCTGTGTTCCAGTGGCACGTTGTGTTAGCTACTCCTGTGTTCCAGTGGCACGTTGTGTTAGCTACTCCTGTGTTCCAGGGCACGTTGTGTTAGCTACTCCTGTGTTCCAGTGGCACGTTGTGTTAGCTTCTCCTGTGTTCCAGTGGCACGTTGTGTTAGCTACTCCTGTGTTCCAGTGGCACGTTGTGTTAGCTACTCCTGTGTTCCAGTGGCACGTTGTGTTAGCTACTCCTGTGTTCCAGTGGCACGTTGTGTTAGCTACTCCTGTGTTCCAGTGGCACGTTGTGTTAGCTTCTCCTGTGTTCCAGTGGCACGTTGTGTTAGCTACTCCTGTGTTCCAGTGGCACGTTGTGTTAGCTACTCCTGTGTTCCAGTGGCACGTTGTGTTTCCAGTACTCCTGTGTTCCAGTGGCACGTTGTGTTAGCTACTCCTGTGTTCCAGTGGTACGTTGTGTTAGCTACTCCTGTGTTCCAGTGGCACGTTGTGTTAGCTACTCCTGTGTTCCAGTGGTACGTTGTGTTAGCTACTCCTGTGTTCCAGTGGCACGTTGTGTTAGCTACTCCTGTGTTCCAGTGGCACGTTGTGTTAGCTACTCCTGTGTTCCAGTGGCACGTTGTGTTAGCTACTCCTGTGTTCCAGTGGCACGTTGTGTTAGCTACTCCTGTGTTCCAGTGGCACGTTGTGTTAGCTACTCCTGTGTTCCAGTGGCACGTTGTGTTAGCTACTCCTGTGTTCCAGTGGCACGTTGTGTTAGCTACTCCTGTGTTCCAGTGGCACGTTGTGTTGCTTCTCCTGTGTTCCAGTGGCACGTTGTGTTAGCTACTCCTGTGTTCCAGTGGCACGTTGTGTTAGCTACTCCTGTGTTCCAGTGGCACGTTGTGTTAGCTACTCCTGTGTTCCAGTGGCACGTTGTTATAACAGGGATACTACATTTACATTTACATTTAAGTCATTTAGCAGACGCTCTTATCCAGAGCGACTTACAAATTGGTGCATTCACCTTATGACATCCAGTGGAACAGTAGTGCATCTAAATCTTTTAAGGGGGGGGGATTACTTTATCCTATCCTAGGTATTCCTTAAAGAGGTGGGGTTTCAGGTGTCTCCGGAAGGTGGTGATTGACTCCGCCTGGAAAAACATTTTTGCAATTACGTTAACACAGCTGTTAAAAACTATTGTACTGTCACAGCTTCATCTTGTCACGTCCTGGTCATAGAGAGGCTTTTATTCTCTATGTTGGTTAGGCCAGGGTGTGACTAGGGTGTGACTAGGGTGTGACTAGGGTGGGCATTCTATGTTCTTTTCATAGAGTTTTTTTATTCTCTATGTTGGTTAGGCCAGGTATAGGTTCTAGGAATCAGGGACATTCTATGTCCTGGCCATAGTTTTATTCTCTATGTTGGGGCCAGGGTGTGACTAGGGTGTGACTAGGGTGTGACCATGTGACTAGGGGGGCATTCTATGATTGGGAACCTTTTTATTCTCTATGGGAGCTCTGATTGGGAACTGGGTGTGACTAGGAGTGGGTTCTAGCCTGGTCTGATTTATTCTCTATGTTGGTTAGGCCAGGGTGTGACTAGGGAGTGACTAGCTCTGACTAGGGTGGGCATTCATGTCTGGTCAGGGAGCTTTGATTCTCTATGGGAACCAGGGTGTGACTGGTAGCTCCCCGGGGAAGGTGGGCATTCCATGATCTCGCCATCAGAGGCTTTTTATTCTCTATTTGTTAGTCCTCGTCCCAGGGAGTGCTAGGAACTAGGGTGTGACGTGATCCTGGACATACACCCTGTTGTTAGGCCAAATAACATCACTAGGCGGTGACCCGTTCCTGTGGGCATTCTATGTCTGGCCATACAACATTCTCTATGTTGGTTAGGCCAGGGTGTGACCCTAGGGTCACACTAGGGTGTGACTAGGGTGTGACTAGGGTGGGCATTCTAATCCAGGCCATAGAGAGGCTTTATTCTCTATGTCTTAGGCCAGGGTGTGACTAGGGTGTGACTAGGGTGTGACTAGGGTGTGACTAGGCTGGGCATTCTGTCCTGGCCATAAACCCTTTTATTCTCTATGTTGAAGGCCAGGGTGTGACTAGGGTGTGACTGGTGTGACTAGGGTGGGCATTCTATGTCCTGGCCATAAGTTCTCTATGTCAGGCCAGGGTGTGACTCCGCTGTGACTCCACTGGGTGTGACTAGTTGGGCATTCTATGTCCTGGCCATACAAGACTCTATGTTGGTTAGGCCAGGGTGTGACTAGGAGCTGTGTGACTAGGGTGTGACTAGGCATTCTACCTGGCCAGGCTCTTATTCTCTATGTTGGTTAGGCCAGGGTGTGACTAAACAACTAGGGGGCATTCTATCTGGCCTGCTCGCTTTTTATTCCTACCACTGAGAAGTAGGGTTGACTGTGTGACGCTCAGCCATTCAGTCAAAACTGTTTGCTGCTCTGGCCCCCAATGGTGGAACAAACTCCCTCATCGTTGCCAGGACAGCTTAGGTCAATCATCACCTTCTTAGGTAGCTCTGAAACCCCACCTCTTTGGGAATACCTAGGATAGGATAAAGTAATCCTTCTCCCCTTAAAGACCTAGATGCACCATATTGTAAAGTGGGAACCATACTGTTCCTCTGGATGTCATAAGGTGCTATGATTGCACCATATTTGTAAGTCGCTTGGATACTTAGGCGTCTGCTAAATGACTTAAATGTAAATGACTTAAATGTAGCTCTGATTGGGAACCATACTTAGGTAGCTATGATTGGGAACCATACTTAGGTAGCTCTGATTGGGAACCATACTTAGGGAGCTCTGATTGGGAACCATACTTAGGTAGCTCTTGCTGGGTTTTGTGGGTAGTTGTTTTCTGTTTTGTTAGTTTCCTTACATAACTGTTTGTTTTCCTCGTTGTTGGTTTTTGTTCTAGTGTCTCATGAACACGTCTCACGCTGCACCTTGGTCCAGTCATTCACAGGAAGAGGATCGTTACAGACCCTTTTGCAATTATGTTGCTGAAACAGCTGAAAACTGTTGTACTGGTTAAAGAAGGAATAAAACTGGCCTTTAGACTAGTTGAGTATCTAGAGCATCAGCGTTTGTGGGTTCGATTACAGGCTCAAAATGGCCAGAAACAAAGATCTTTCCTCTGAAACACGTCAATCTATTCTTGTTCTGAGAAATGAAGGTTATTCCATGCGAGAATTTGCCAAGAAACTGACGATCTTGTACAGCGCTCTATACTACTCCCTTCACAGAACAGCGCAAACTGGCCTAACCAGAATAGAAAGAGGAGTGGGGAGGCCCCGGTGCACAACTGAGCAAGTACATTAGAGTGTCTAGTTTGAGAAACAGACGCCTCACAAGTCCTCAACTTGCAGCTTCATTATAATTACCCACAAAAGCACCAGTCTCAACGTCAACAGTGAAGGCGACTCCGGGATGCTGGCCTTCTAGGCAGAGTTGCAAAGAAAAGCCATATGTCAGACTGGCCAATAAAACAGACACTGGACACAGACACTCTGCCTAGAGGAGCACTCTCTCCACTGTTGACGTTGGACTGGACATCTGCCTGGAGAAGGCGGGGTCTCCTCTTCACTGTTGACGTTGAGACTCTGGAGTTGAGGTCAGTGATAAAGTAGTCTACAGTACTACTGCCAAAAGATGAGCTATAGATGTACCTATCATAGGAGTCCCCTCGAAGCCTTCCGTTGACTATGTACATACCCAGCGTGCGACAGAGCTGCAGGAGTTGTGACCCGTTTTTGTGGTTATGTTGTCATGGTTATGCCTAGGGGGGCATATGGGGGAGGGAATGTTGTCACCTCCAGGTAGGTGTTTGTCCCCCTGTGTGCTGAGGGTGTTAGGTTCTTGTCCGGTTCTGGCATTTAGGTCGCCACAGACTAGTACATGTCCCTGGGCCTGGAAATGATTCATTTCCCCCTCCAGGATGGAGAAGCTGTCTTCATTAAAATATGGGGATTCTGGTGGGGGGATATAGGTAGCACACAGGAGGACATTTTTCTCTGTTAAGATCATTTCCTTTTGAATTTCTTGCCAAATGTAAAATGTTCCTGTTTTGATTAATGGAGTGAGTTAGGTCTGCTCTATGCCAGAAATTAGCATATCCCTGAATCCCTTCCTGTTTCAAACCTGGTAGTTTGGTGGATGGGACTACCAGCTCTCTGTAACCTAGAGGGCAACCAGTGGGTCCGTCTCCTCTATACCACCCACCTGGTAGTGTGGTGGATGGGACCAGCTCTCTGTAACCTAGAGGGCAACCAGTGGGTTTGTCTCCTCTATACCACCCACCTGGTAGTGTGGTGGATGGGACTACCAGCTCTCTGTAACCTGTGGATCCGTCTCCTCTATACCACCCACCTGGTAGTGTGGTGGATGGGACTACCAGCTCTCACTGTAACCTAGTGGGTCCGTCTCCTCTATACCACCCACCTGGTAGTGTGGTGGATGGGACTACCAGCTCTCTGTAACCTAGAGGGACAGCCAGTGGGTCCATCTCCTCTATACCACCCACCTGGTAGTGTGGTGGATGGGACTACCAGCTCTCCCGCAACCTAGAGGACATAAAGTGTCTGTTGTGGGTCTGTCTCCCTCTATACCAGGTTTCTTGCAGGATGACAATGTCTCTATTACCGATTTCTTTGGTGAAGTCCAGGTTCCTGCTCTTTAGGCCAAAGGCAGATGACCTCAGACCTTGGATATTCCACGATGAGATAATGAAGGCTTCGTGTTCCATAAAGTGTCCAATGTTGTTCTCTCGTGTGGTTTGGCATCAGACCAGTAAGTCGTTTCCAATGCTGTTAGTCTATCAGACAACTGTCATCTGAGATGTCTCTCTCTCTGTCTTTCCAATGACAGACAACCCTATCTCTCTCTCTCTCTCTCTCTCTCTCTCTCTCTTTCTCTCTCTCTCTCTCTCTTTCAGCAGACAGACACCCCACTTCTCTCTCTCTGTCTTTTTCAGCTGACAGACAACCCACTTCTCTCTCTCTCTCTCTGTCTTTCAGCTGACAGACAACCCACTTCTCTCTCTCTGTCTTTCAGCTGACAGACAACCCACTATCTCTCTCTCCCTCTGTCTTTCAGCTGACAGACAACCCACTTATCTCTCTCTCCCCCTCTTTGTCTTTCAGCTGACAGACAACCCACTTCTCTCTCTCTCTCTCTCTTGCAGCTGACAGACAACCCACTTCTCTCTCTCTCTCTCTCTCTGTCTTTCAGCTGACAGACAACCCCCCACTTCTCTCTCTCTGTCTTTCTGACTCTCTCTCTCTCTGTCTTTCAGCTGACAGACAACCCACTTCTCTCTCTCTCTCTCTC